>NW_024087740.1:0-90934 GCF_009730915.1 Dioscorea cayenensis subsp. rotundata
TAGTTAAGGCATTACATACGTATATTTTATACATATATTTTCATTTATAAAACCATCAAATCATGGGTAAACAATTTGAACGCCTTTGTTTTACTGGATTAGCATGACAAGATTTCAACAATTTTAGACTTTTAGATTACTAAATGTCATTAGCAATGGATTTTGATTGCTTACCGTTAACTTAGGTAGATTGCCCAATTATTGAGTCAACCTTTCAAAGATTCTTGTCATCAATATTCTGCTAACCATGTGGTGATAAGCTATAAGTCGGTCTCCCTTTGAACATATACCGCCTGGATTCTTGTATTGATAGCTTTCGTCATGATGAATTATTACTCGGCATGTGATGTATGGCTTTGGCTGGATGCTGATCGCGGCAGCTTCTTTTGCCGACTACCTTTTTATGCTTTATTTGTCTTTGAATACGAGAGGACTTTAGTGGTCCAAGAGCAGGTTTGTAGAGAGCGCAAAGACCTCCAAATCATTATATGCTCTTTGGGCAGTCTCGCAGCTGGATTTGTGAGAATTCTTTTGCTCTACACGACTTGATAGGGCTTGCTATCACGTAACAACTTCTATTTGAATCCTATGTGCGTAGAATCATCTAGATAACCAGTTTTGTGCTTGGTGGGATCGAGTCAATTGGAATTAAATTGACAAATGATCCTTACGAAAAGAGTTTTAAATACTTTATCCAAGAGGATGACACAATCACTGATTGTTCTCTTATGGAACAAAATGAGTGATTCTCCTTTGGTGATGATGAGTCTAGAAAGGTAACCATTTCTGAGCATATGTGCTATTGTGTTAGGATTTTTATTAATTTGTTGGTCCTTCTAGATCGACAGGCGGAATGAGGTTCTAAACGAATTCACAAAGCTTTTATCAGAGAAACAATCTTGATGTTTATAAAGGGTTTATACAACCTTCCCCGAAAGATCTAAGCTTAGGGAATGAGTAACAATCTCTCGCTATTTGTCTCGAGAAGAAAATTGTTTTGCAATAAAAATCATTATAAGTTTTCTTTTCTCATGAGTTTTTGCAAAAATTCTTTCTTTTTACTCTGATAATTTTTTTGGAAAGATTTCCAACCCTTTTTCTCTCTCTTTTTGTCCTTTTTCAATAAATATTTGTTGCATTTTGATTCTTAATTATTTTTCTTCTTTAATCCACGATTCTAATTCATATTCAAGAGTTTTGATTTCCCTTTTTTGTTGAATAAAATGGTCAATTGCTTATGGCTTGAGTTGGATGGGTGTTGGGTATTAATATGATGGAGAGGGGTTAACACCAAAGGCATGCTTATTTGTTTTAAGTGGCTATCGAGGGTCACATGACATGTAGAAAGTGAGTAGGATTATCAAGACTTAGAGGTTGTCAAGAAGATCATGTTGCATGATAGTAAGATGGTGAGGTGTTCAGAATCTTAGGTTGAAGCTGGCAGTATCCATTGGGAGTTTTAAGTGAGTTCTAATAGAAGGTCGGCAACCATCCTCCATTTGTTAAAATAAACTACTTGTTATGATGTATTTGTTCTAATGCTATATGTCTACATTTATATCATGGATATTACTACATGTACTATGTCTACATGTTTATTGTATCTCACTTATCTATCCCATTTCTTATAACCAATTTGTAGCTGAAATCATTCTATTTAACTTACTCTCTTGATATGTTTCATATTCACATGAAATCCATGTCCTCACTGATGTAGTCTACAAAATGCTAACTATCTGTTTGTTAATAATTTATGACTAGTAAAACGATATAATTGCTAGAAAGTTGGTTTTGTAAAAGAAAATCTTTTTGAAGAAATAGCAGATAATTAATTTTTAATACTTTAATAGCTACTAATATTTTCCACATCAGTACTTGAAATATGTGTAGTGTAAGTTCCATCACTCATATCTCGTTAATTTTATCATCTTTAGTGGAGCTTCTTTATATGATTTAAATTTTAACATGTGCTCCCTATCCTCCTATTCTTCCATCGGATTCAATAATTAACAAGTATTGAGGTGGTAATTTAGGGTTTAATTTTTCTGACTATATAATTAATTTTGGACTCAACTTAATATATTAAATTTTCTTTCTCCAGTTTGTTTAGTCTTATATTATATAAAGGTTATGCTAGTTGACTAAGATTAGGTATAAAATTCTAGCATTATTTAGTTTTCCAAGAAATGACTGTGTATGTTTAAGTCTTTCTAATTTATCAGATATTTCTAAAATACTGTGAGTAGCAATGTGCTTTTCGTAACTTTATTTGCTTCCTTATTATTATCTCCAAAAATGGTATTTTTCTATAGCCTATTTTTATTTTCTTTTCTAACAGCACTATTCCATTTTGTTGGCATTTATTAAGTCATTAAAGGTGTGACATGCTCTGTAATTGATTTACTAAACACAAGAATATCATCAATGTATGTGACTATAAAATCATCATTTCGAAAGATGTTATCCATCTTTTGCTGGAATATTTGTAGGGTTTTTTTTCAGTCCAAGAGGTATTGTCTTCCATTCATAATGTCCATTATTGGCGATAAATGCCATCTATTTTCTGCTTTGTTCTGCCGATTCGACTTGCAGGAATTCATCTTTTAAGTCAATTTACTATTTATATATATATATATATATATATGTTTGTATGTATGCATGTATGTATGTATTTTTGATCTTATTTATTAAAACTTTTTTATTTGAAAGAGAGTACCTGCATTCTTCTGTGTTATCGATAATTTTATAGTTAAAAACCATTCTACTCTTTCCTCGCATAATTTCAGTATGTTTATTGACAATAAATGCTCTAGTTGTATGAGGGCTATGTGTTTCTTCTATAATCCCTAGTTGTTTTAGTTCACTGATAAATTTATCGAATTTATTCTGTTCATATGGGGTTGTCTTAATAACTAGACTTGTTAGTATAAGGTCTGGATTGAAAATTTCTAGTACATATTTTTCCTTGGTTTGATGTATGTTTTTCATTATATTTTCTCCTATTGTACCATGTTGCAGTTTTTCTAAGATTAGTTCAAGTTTGTATTTTAATGGTTGGGTTGTTTTATTTCTTTGTTTAGTTGTCGTTAATGTTGCTGTAATGCTTGTGGGGTTCTTTGTAGTTGATGTTGTTCTTGTTGGAGTAATGTCTTTGCACTCAGTATTCATTAATAATTCATCTAAATTAATTTCATATAGTTGTCTTAAAATATCTTCGTATTCTTTTTCTTTATTAGTCGTATGTAGTTCCTCTATGCGATATTCTTGTTCTAAACTTTCAAGTTTCTTGATTTTGTGTTTTCCTATTGATTTGGTAGAATAATCAGGATATTAAAAAATCCACATCATCTATGAAATTGGTCAATCTTAAACTACTCTTCCATAATTACATACATAGTGTTTTATTTGTTTTAGTAAAATAAGTTTTTCTTCTTTATGTAATAGGGTTAAGTTCCATTCTTTGTTACTAGTTCTGAATCATAATATTTAGTTGGGGTTGCATTGATTCCTTGCCTCCATAGCTGCTATTATGGCTTAACTTGGACATTGATGCCATATGTCTAGTGTTTACTAAGCTAGTTAACATCTTTGTTCCTAATCCATTTTTGTGCATTCCTATTATTCCTAATAATAATAACCTGAAGTGTACAACTGCATATCCTGATTGTAATAGTTTTTTGTAGGATTATTTTATTATTAAATATTAGACTACTTAGGTATCATCACTCAGACTATACACTTATACTTCGTGATAATGCCCATATATCGTATCTTGAAAATAAAAAACACCATGGTTATATAAATGTTCTACTGTTACTAATTGGACATTCTTATTCCTAATTTGTTGTGTTTGCTTTTCTAGACGGGCAAGCATTTCTACCCTTCTAATATGCTTGGTGTTCTAAAGGAAAATCTCCTTTTATTATATCTGTTTTGGATAATTTGTCTGATAGCCATTAAACATAACATAATTCTATTGATTCAGGCTCATCTTCTAATTCATTCTAGCAGACTCTGAATATTCTTGGACTTTTCCCAACCATTCTAATATTCTTTCTTGAATATTGTTTATTTTTTCAATACATTCTTTGACTTTTCCTAACCATTCTAATATTCTTTTATCAAAATTTCTAATTTATGTTTTTCATATTGTTATATCGGTAATTATAATAATCATCTAATATTCTATCTAAATATTTTAAACCATCACAATCCTATTATTGTTTCATATTTTTGGGTCTTTTAAGAACTTTTTGGGGAATTCTAATTTATATTCAGGCGGTTCTTCTTATTCTTCTTTGGTTCAGTGTGCATAGGGAGAAAGCGTTTCAGAATTTCTCTGATATTTTCCTCAATAGTTAGATTTTTCATATGTTTACAAAGTTCAGTTATATCACTAGTCATTTCATTGTGCTTTTGTTTGTCTTTAAATATTCTGAACTATTTTTTTATTGAGTTTAAGTTTGTTGAAAATAGTTTCTATCTTTGTTTGGTTTCCTTACCTCAAGAGTTAGATTTTTCATATGTTTACAAAGTATGGTTATATCACTAGCCATTTCATTGTGCTTTTGTTTTTAGTTTTGAATGCTCTATGTTTTTTTTTATATAATTTAAGTTTGCTAAAATGGTATCTATCTTTGCAAGTGGTTTTCTATAATAGATAATTTTCTATTTACTGGTTCTAGGTTTTTTATAATGTTATCATTCATGGTATGTGTTATTTTTTTTAAGGGTCTATTTGAATAGGCCAAAATTATGATATAATCGGTATAATATGGTATAATTTAATATTTTTAAATAATTATGGCATACCGGTTGTTTGGGTACTTATTTTAGAGTATAAAATTATGTCATAATATAAGTATTATGACATAAAAAAATATTTCACTAAGAGAAATATTCTCATTGTATAAATCTCTCTTTTTCTATCCAACCACCGCCCAGCGGTCTACCGGTGGTCCAATCGACCTCCGTCAATCTGCGGAGGTCTGGTCGGTCTCCGGCAATCAATAACTTGCCTCTGATGAGACGTTGACGGTCCGTCGGTGGTCCGACCGGCCTTCAGTGATTGGCCACCGATGCACTGGCGGTCTGATAACCTGCCGACGGCCTCCAGTGACACGCCAACGGTCCACTGGTGATCTGATCGACCTTCGGTGATCGGCCATCGGTCCACTGGCAGTCCGACCACCAGTTGGGCGGCCTTCGGTGACATGTCGGCTGTCCATTGGTGGCCCATCTGGCCTCTGGTGATCGACGGCCGATCCACTGGTGGTCCGACCACCGCCTGATCGGGTTCCGGTGAATGGCGGTGGTCCACTGGTGGTCTGGCCGGCCTCTGGCTACCGGTCCACCGGCGTTCTGGTCACCGATAGGTCATTTTTCGTAATTTTTTTATTTATTTTGTTAATCAAACGCTCATTCTGTAAGAATAAAATATGTCATAATTTCTGTAATAATCACTTGCAATTTTTACATAAAAAAATTATGCTATATTTTTTTATTTTTACAGGAAACAGGCCCTAACTAATAAAAGTGTAGGAAAATCACTTATAAACAACAAGATCCTTTATGTATGGCCTTCATTTAAGATAATATCTATTTCTTTTGACAGGTTGTTTCTCTACATGATGAACTAAGGTCTTTTCCCTTCTCATTTGATTGGAAAACCATGTTCAACTATGAATAGATCCTAAATGTCTCAGTCAGGTCACCATTTGACACTTCGTCCCTGAACGAAACTTTTACCCTAAAATAGGTACTTGGTCTTGCAGATAGTGATTTGCACATAGAGGGTTTTCATATGAAACATTTGAGCTACTTTTAAGGTATTAAACCCGAACTACTCTCAAGATATTCAAATCTAACCATTCAAGTCATCAATGATGGTTTATTAAAAAGAGTCATCACTTATTAAACAAAATATAACTAGAAAAAAGAAATTAAAATATCATCATGGGGGTGGTAAGTTAATAGTTTTATATTTGAAACAATAGCTCTAGTACTAGGAATGAGATGTGCGCTGTTTAAGTTGTAATTGATGCATTCTCCAAGGGTAGCTAATACATACAAGTAAGATTATCTGCCCACATTGTACTAAGATGAAAGTTCATACATGTGATTATTATATTCAATGTCAAGTGTTATTCTTCATTTGGATTATTTGAAAGGAAAGGTGTGGTGATGTTGGTCTTACAAAACTTTGACTGATTATGTTCGTAGGAGTCATGGAAAAGATTTCTTACAACTAAAGAGCTGGTTGTTGTAATCTTCACGTGCATCTATGGTGTCTTGTTTGTGTTGGATGAAAGACATATATATTGAAATTGAGATTGGTTTAGTTTATAAGGTTCTCCATGGTCTTAGCTATCTATCGATGAATGGATGATGTTTGTGTGGATTGGAACATGCACCATTCTATTGACTTTTACTCTAAAAAGTTTGGAATTTGGAAAGGATTATTGCAAAACATCTAGAAGATCCGTTTTGTAGAAGTTAATGCAAGTGTTAAATTAAATATACAAGAGTATAAAAAGCAAATATATTCTCAAATGTGACAACGTTTAACATGTTCTCAATCTTTTAGTATTTCAACTCTTAATTTTTTAGGTTTTTTTATAAATCTTGTAAAAAAAAACCAAAATACGCATGTTGTGGATTATTTACCAGAATGCGTATTTTGGTGGAAAACGGAAAATTTTTTTCCCGTTTTCAATTTTTTTAATATTTTTAAATATAGAAAAAAAGAGAAAAGCTCTCATGTTTTCTATTTTTTTTAATTAAAAAAAATAAGAATCTCCAGTTTTCATTTTTATTTATTTTTTAATGAAAAAAATGAAAATGAGAGATAATTTTTGTTTTAAAAAAAATATAATTTCTTAATAGATGTTGCATGGTTGTCATTAAGAGTTAACTATTATTTTCTAATATTTATAATATTAGAAAATAATATTTAAGTTGTATATATTTTTTTACGTTTTATTTTTAAAAAAAACTACATATCCCAAAAATATTAGAAAATAAGACGGTCAAATTTAACTAGTTAAAAATTATTACGAAGTACTTAGTAGGAATGTCAATAGACTCTGGCCATGGTGGGAAACCCAATATCCTGCCCATTTCAGAGTCGGGGTTGGGAAATTTTTTCGGGGTCGGGGCTTGGGCTGATGTTGGGAAAAAATTCCTTCTTGGGGTCGGGGTCGAGGCTGGGGAATATCCTTCCCGCCTCTCCCGCCCCGACCCTAAAATAATAAATATTTAATTTAAATATTATATATATATGGGGTTGCATTATCTGCGAACGTTCGTAGATTTGAAATCTACTAACGTTCGTATCAACCGTTCGATTTTAATCGAACAGTTCAGCACTATTAAATTAATAGTATTTCTGTGCACTATTTATAAGCACAGTAAAAAGTGGGATGTACAGTATTTTAATCTAAACCACATAATCAATCTCAGCACAGTAATTGAAACAATCTCAACCGTTCTGTGTGTACTATTTATAAGTACAGTAAAAAGTGGGATGCACAATATTTTAATCTAAACCAAAACTAAACCCAAATTAAACTAATCAACCCATCCTTAAACCAAAATTTCGTCTCACTGTAGCGCAATTAAAGTTACTGTGCTCACCTGCGGACGTTCTACGAACGTCCCAGATAATGTTTACCCTATATATATATGTTACAAATATGAAATATCTAAATAAAAATAATTATTAAAAAAAACCTAAAATTCTAACCTCGGCATCTGGGTTAGAATTCCCTTATTAAACAAAAATTTAAATTCTAATCCCGGCATCTGTGTTAGAAAACTTAGAATTCCCTTATTAAAAAAAACTTAAAATTTTAACCCCGGCCTCAGGGTTGGAATTCCATTATTAAAGATCTATTAAATAATAATATTTTAATTTATTATGAGTGAAATAACTGGTACCCATTGTGCTATGGTTGACGAGGAATATGTGCCTCGTCACGTTCTTCCTGAGAACTCTGCCGATAACATCTTCATACAGGAGGACTCAGTGGAGACACGTTTACAACTGCAATTGGAAACACTATGAGTGGCATTGGAAGAGTGTTCCCTCTCGTACGAGGATCCAAAAGGTCCTAATCAATCAATAAAATAGGTATGGTGTTAGTGGTATACCATTCATAATATTCCGTCGACATTGTGTTTTCCGGCAGGAACATGAAGGGTGAGGCAACATGAGCTTTTATCTCTTCAGTATCCAATCCATCTCATGTGTATCAATGTTGGACCTGTATCGATTCTACCACGAAAATCATGATCATAGGTTGGTCCAATGCAAACTGGAGCAAGCGGAACACCTTCGGTGAAGGCAAATTGTCTTGTTACCTGATCGGTTTAGTGCCACTTAACAACTTTAAAGCAAATCAATGCTGTAAACGCATTCCACAAAGGTCTAATGCAAACTGGAGCAAGTTGATGAACCCTGTTCAAGGACATATCTGGCATGAGGACGAATCTGATAAGCCTTAGGATATAGGTACATGCATAACATTCTCTCTCGTTGACTTACAATGTATGACAACAAGCCAGATGTTTCCTTAAGTCACGTTAATGTTATACACTAACCTTTCCTTTGATTCATTGGTGGGACCACTCCGAGCAACTCTGCACAGACAGCACTTTCTAAATCAGAAGTCTGCCCAATGACTTTGTGACCGTTAATGAGTGAGCCCAGTAATAGAGCCACATCTTCTAACGTGACTGTTGTTTCACCGTATGTAAGATGGTTAGTGTGCTTTCGTCCGCCATCTCTCCACTAATGCGCTTACAAGAACGACATCAATTCGGAAATTAAGAATGTGAGCCGCATCATAGAATCCACCTTCTCTTAAAAGACCTATGATTTCAAAAGGAGGCTTTATAATAGACACATGTCTGTGCCTTAGAACCTGATCAGGTTGTAAGAAGTTACAAATTAATCGATTTTATAATAAATAACACAAACAGAAAAATAAAATAGGTTGACCTGAAAAAATTTAAGGCATGAAATAAATCATAAATCTAAACATATATCATCAAAAAATTAAATATAATTGCACACTAAACCATAAACATTCGTGTGTTATTTATATAATAAATTATTTATCTAACCTAATAATATAATTATTAATGTATGACATAATATAATTGTTAATATAAACTAATGACTTAATACAATTATTAATAAAAAATTAACCTAATAATTTACTAGGTTATCTAAATAAACATGCTTCGGCGCTAATATAATAATTATTAATATAAATAATTAATTATGACTTAATACGATTATTTATAAAAACTAATGACATAATAAAATTATTAATAAAAATTAAAGTATAATACCCTAATTAGTCCCTCTACTTTCCTCTCTTTCCTTTTGGTCCCTCTATTCAAAAATGCTCCCAGCTAGTCCCTCTACTTTTGAAAATGTACCCATTTAGTTAAAAATACTCATAACTAGTCCCTCTACTTTTAAAAATGACCCAATTAGAGGGACTAAGTGGGTGCATTTTTAAAAATAGAGGGACTAGTTGGGAGTATTTCTGACTAAGTGGGAATATTTTTAAAAGTAAAAGGACTAGTCAGGAGCATTTCTGAGTAGAGGGACCAAAAGAGGAGAGAGAAAAGTACAGGGACTATTTTGGTGATTATACCAAAAATGGTCAAAATATCAAGTTGGTCCTTGTATTTTGCGTTTTTCGCCCTTTTAGTCCTTGTATTTGCACATTTTTGACCTTTTGGTCCCTCCGTCTGACGGATGTTGGTTCAGTTGTTTGTTGGCATTGATGTGCCAATATTAACATTAAATTATTTAATAAAAAACCCTGGAAATGTAAAAAGTATTAATAAAAAAATATAATGAGAATTCGGAGCCCTTTGAAGGGATTCGAATCCACTATTATCTCTTTCCTTGTCTTCAACCTTTGTCTTGCAACCCCAACTCTTAAGCAAACAAATGTCAGGCCAGTGCGCCGACGATCTCCACCCTCGTGACAACGACGATAGAAGAAGGAAGGTATAATACCCGAATTGGTCCTTCTACTTTTCTCTCTTTTTTTTTGTTCCCTCTACTCAGAAATGCTCCCAAGTAGTTCCCCTACTTTTGAAAATAGTTCTGCTTAGTCTTTTCTACTCTAAATAGGTCAATTATTGGCTGTATTTTTCAAAAGTAGATGGACTAAATTGGGTCATTTTCAAGAATAGAGAGGGATTAGTGGGGCATATTTTTGAGTAAAGGAACCAAAAGGGAAGAGAGAAAAAAGTAGATGGACCAATTCGGGTATTATACCAAGAAGGAATGCATTTATGTATATATATATATATATATATATCTTGCTTGTGATGCCAGGCTAGATGGAATGCAAGGATTAAACAACTAACAACCAAATTGGAGAAAATTTGATGAGCTCCACAATAGAAGAAATTGACTTATCAACACAACAAAGCATGACAAGTGATATGCTTATAAAAGACCCTCAGCCTTGAAAGTAGGAACTAGGCAGACTGTATGATGTTTTTCTTTTTTCTTTTTTTCAAAATGTGTATGCTTGTTTGAGATAGAACTATATAATACTTGATGACTTCTAATGTTTTGTTCATTAACTATGATATTGGAAGATATTCACTCTTAATACAACTTTAATTGTTGTTATTATTTTGACTTTACTTTCTTAAATTTTAATATAAGTTTAATTGTTGTTATTCATTAACTGTTGTTAACTCAATGCAAACATGCTTGAAGCTTAATAGAATAACCTTTACATTAACATAATTTTCATTGTCCTTTATTCTTACAACATTGTTGAAAATAAAAACAGGACACAAGACTTAGATTTGATATGTGATGATAGCAAAGGGATCCGAATCCTCATTATATTTTTTTCATTAATTTTTTTACATTTTTGGGCTTTTTAGTAAATAATTTAATGTTAATGTTGCCACATCAGCGCCAGAAAACACCCAAACCAATGTCCGTTAAATAGATGGACCAAAAGGGTGGAAATGTGCAAATACGGAGACCAAAAGGGCAGATTTTATATTAGAGGAATTAAAAGAGCTGAAAAAGCAAAATACAGGGTTCAATTTGATATTTTGACCTACAATTAATCTAAAATAATGACTTAATACAATTATTAATAAAAAATTAACTTAATAATATACTAGGTTATCTAAATAAGCATGCTTCGATGCTAATATAACAATTATTAATATAATAATTAATTATGACATAATAAAATTATTCATAAAAACTAATGACATATTGTAATTATTAATAAAAAATTAGCCTAAAAATATAGTGGGTTATCTAATTAAACATGCTTGTGGCACTAATAAGACAATTATTAATACGATTAATAATTATGACATAATACAATTATTAAAATAAACTAATGACTGAATACAATTATTAATAAAAAAATTAACCTAATAATATACTAGGTTATCTAAATAAACATGCTTCAACCATAGTGTAATAATTATTAATACAATAATTAATTATGACATAAATCAATTATTCATAAAAACTAATGTCATAATATAATTATTAATAAAAACTTAGCCTAAAAATATAGTGGGTTATCTAATTAAACATGTTTGGGGTGCTAACAAGACAATTATTAATACGATTGATAATTATGACATAATACAATTATTAATATAAACTAATGACTTAATACAATTATTAATAAAAAATTAACCTAATAATATATTAGGTTAATAAACAAATCTAAATAAACATGCTTGGACACTAAAATAACAATTATTAATACAATAATTAATTATGACATAATAAAATTATTTATAAAAACTAATGACAATACAATTAGTAGTAAAAAATTAGCCTAAAAACATAGTGGGTTATCTAATTAAATATGTTTGGGCCGCTAAAAAGACAATTATTAATACAATTAATAATTATGACATAATACAATTACTAATATAAGCTAATGACTATATATAATTATTAATAAAAAATTCACATAATAATATACTTGGTAATCTAAAAAACATGCTTCGGCGCTAATATAACAATTATTAATACAATAATTAATTATGATATAATACAATTATTCATAAAAACTAATCTCATAATATAATCATAAAAAAATATCCTAAACTGTAGTGGGCTATCTAATTAAACATGCTTAGGGCGCTAATAAAATAATTATTAATACAATTAATAATTATGATATAATACAATTATTAATAGAAACTAATGATATTAATAAATAATTAACCTAAAGGTTATTTAAGTATAAAAAATTACATTTTAAGGCAAAATGGATGAAATGTGATCACTCTATAATCTTAAGAACACCATCGAAAATTATCAACAAAAATCCTGTATACGCGTAAGTATATAACATCGGACAATTAGAAGTTAAAATAAGATTAGAAGGGGAGAAAATGAGAATGGAGGAGAGATAGTAGGAAGTGGGGATTATATAAGAAAAAATAATGATAAAAAAATGCAATGATAAAATTTTTTTTATAGCCGTTAGAAGGGAATGCCACTTATTAACAGCCACTGACTAATACAGATATTATATATATATATATATAATATTTTTTAAAACAAAAAGTGGAAAACGGGAGATTTTTCCACTTTTCATTTATTTATGTTTTTTTAAAGGAAAATGGGAGAAGAAAGAAAATGGGAAAATTTTCTCTGTTTTCCCCAAAATGCACATTTCGGTAAATAATCCAGAACATGCATATTTCGGTAATTTTTTTTTATTTTTTTACAATAATTAAAAAAAAGCCTGATTTTGCGGATTGGGATAATGTGGTGTACTTTTCTTTGAGATAGTCTCTTCTCTGTCCTAAAAGACCCCAAAGATTTAAATATATTATTCGAGTATTAGGGCATATTTTTGTAGAACACATGAATTGCAACTTGACGATCACTCCCCTCATTCATAGTACTAGAGCTATTGTTTCAAATCTAAAAGTATTAACTTACTTATATGCGTTATTAGGGGTAGACCCTTAATGGGGCCTCTCCTGGTAGACATGATCATTCTAAACCAAAATAATGGAACCAAACCAAAACCGGACCGGGAAAAAATTGACTCAGAACTAGCAAAACCGTAATTGTCTTGAAACCGGAACCTAAATCTTCATACAAGGTTTAGTTTAGGTTCCAGAATTCCAAAATTGTTGAACCGGCGGTTCAACCGTTTAAAGAACCAAAGGCTGTCACATTTAAAAGCTGCATTTGGCAACTGTCCAAAATTTGGCCCATTGCCAAGCGACAACAAGCCCATATGCAAAAATGGCCATTTTTGTGATTGTTTGTTTGCCTGCTTATTTATTTATTTATTTTTTAAATTATATATATATATATATATATATACTATAAATAGCTCACTTAATTCTCTCTTGCAACCTTATTTTCTAAATTCTCGTATACTCAATATTTTCTATACTATTAATTCATTTCTACAATTTTATTTCCTCATAACCTTTTCATTTTTTCTCCACACCAATTTCCTTCCAATTTCTCACCAATACTTTCTTTCTCTTTAATTTACTAGTCATTTATAATTTTTTGCTTTAAAAAAATGGCAAGCTCCGGAAGTGGTTTTGGTGGGGCACAACATTTTGATCTTGACTGTGATATGCTAATAGAACATCCAACCCAAGGAAGTAAAAGCAATCCGGCACCATCATATCAACGGAGGCAAGTAGGAGGGATTCAAATTGCGACATCTTCAAAATGCATTTAAAAAAAATACCGAAAGGAGATGGCAAGTTCGAAGTTTCTTGCAATTATTGCAATAATTGCAATAAAGTTTACAAATTTTCAAAAGAAGGTGGCTATTGAACTTTTATCAAACATTTGCAAACAAAGCATCCATTTAAGATTGGATTGAGCAAAGGACAATCTCAAATGATTGTGTTTGCTTGCCCATCTAACTCTACTCAATTATTTCGTTATAATGAAATTGAATATAGAATTGGAGTAGCTTCGATGGTTGTTATTGATCATTTATCTTCTAATTTTGGTGAAAATTGGGTTTTAACAATTTTTGTTTAAATTATGTAAATCCTAGTTTTAAAAAGGTTCCTAGAAATACTTTGAAAGACATTTTTTGAAATTATATAAACAACGTAAAAGTGAATTAATACAATATTTTCAAAACAATGATTTTATTGTTTTCTTTGTAGTGATATTTGGAGTGATCATTGGTGTGAACATTCTTATATGAGATTAACTTGCCATTGGGTTGATGAAAATAATGTTTTACAAAAAAAGGTTACTTGCATATAGATATTTTGATGATAGGCTTACCGCCAAAAATATATGTAAAATGATTTTAGATAATTTGCAATAATATAGATTGGTTAATATAGTTTTTTTCAATTTTTTTGATAATGCATCAGCTAATATTGCTTTCATTTTCGAGTTAAAAAGAACTTGTCAACCGAATTTTGTTGGAAAATTTTTCATATACGTTGTGTATGTCATATTTTAAATTTATGTGTACAAAATGCTCTGGCTAATAAACTCAATCAACATATATCTCCAATAAGAAAAGTAATTTCATAGATTTGGATGCATCCACAAATTAAGAAAGAACGGGGAAAGTTTTGTGAAGGTTTTGTAAACAAAATTGAATGAAACTAAAACATTTTTCAAATGATGTTTCTACTTGTTAGAATTCAACATTTAAATTACTTGATCAATCTTATTTATTGTGTTCTTTTGCATCTACTTATATTGCACAACATACTCTTTTGCCAACCCAATAAGAAATATGTTATATTATTTTAGATATTTTTTGTGTTTTTAATGATGCTACTTGTACATTTAGTAGTATATACAAACCAACTTCTCATAAATTTTTAATTGAATCAATAAATATTAGTGGTGCTTTACTAGAGGGACTTAAACATCCTCCCATCTATGGTACGGTTTATGGTATGAGAGAAAAATGGTTGAGTTATTATAAAACTATTCATGATATTTATCTTACAATTATGGTTTTTGATCCTAGATGTAAATTTGAAGGTTTAATAGAGATGTTGTACATTTATTATTGTGGATTTGTTGGGGTTTATTGTCAAGATATTGATGTAACGTTAATAGTTACTAGAATTAAAACTTTGTGTAATGAGATATGTGAAGTACTTGCTTCACCTTCTACTCATGATGAAGCGGAGACTTCTCTACTTTCACCCTCCTCTTTAAATTCACTGAATGGGGTGATAAAATTTTAGAAAGGAGGAAGAAGGCAAAGCATCGTGCTTCTATTCAGAGCTCGAAGTATATCTAACAACAGTTTTTTAGTTTGGTGATAATGCAGGACCAAATGTTCCAATTTTGGAATGGTGGAGTAAACACAAACTTTTCCTACTTTAGCTAAGATTGTTAAACAACTCCTTGTAGTTCATATTTCAATTGTAGCAGTTGAACAAACATTTAGTAATGGAGGCAAGATTTTGAATGAAAGATAATCAAAGTTGGGTCCAGAATCATTGGAAGTGCAAACTTGCCTCGATGATTAGGAAAAAACTAGGCTACAAAGTCAAGATGGCCTTATACATTCATCATCATCAGACAAGTGGGTAAATAATTGCTTTGGTACGACAATGACAGCTTCCAATTCCAACTCCTCCAATGATGAAGTAGGCAATTAGCCAATTCGGAAATATGGGGAAATGTGTATAGTAAAAAGAAAATAATTACGTGGGCTTTGATTCTTCTATACCTCGAGAAAATACATAGGTAACTTAAAATAAATAAGTTCAAGCCCTTTATTTATTTATTTTTTTCATTTTTTTTCATATCGTACTTGTATTTTTTTTTCAAATTATTATTTTGAATTAATACTTTTATTTTTTTGTATAAAATACTGTATTGAATTAATTCTTGCATTTTTTTGAAAAATATTGTAGCATTTTTTTGAAAAATATTATATTATTTTTTCTCTGCTTATGGCATGATGTGTGTTCAATTTTAATTTGAAATATTGGATTATTTGGTTTTAAAAAAAAACCATACGAACCGTCAAACCGGAATCATTGAACTAAATCGCCGGAATCAAAACCAAACTACTAAGACCCTTACCTAGGTGTTTAGGTTTAGGTTCAAGATTTCTTTGAATTAGAACCGGCGGTTACTAAACCGTGGCCAAGTCTATCTCTTTGTATATTTAGTTATGATGATATTTTAATTTCTTTTTCTAGTTATTCTTTGTTTGATAAGGTATGACTCTTTTTAATATACCAACCTTGATAAGTTTAATACTCATATTTGAATATGTTGAGAGCAGGTCTGGTTTCATAGCTATCTAGGGGATTTTACCTTATTACAATGTATGGCTATAAAATTAGAACATAATAATGAAATAAAATTGAATGCATAGCTATTATGGAGATTTTATCTCGAGTAATGATATTTTTACCGAATAGATTTCCTGAATAAGTTTTCAAATGATATGGATGTCAAGTTAGCATCCATGTCAGCATTCACATCATTCTTTCTTTATCTTTTCTTTTTTTTTAAAAAAAAAAATAATTTCTCTTTATTATTTAAATCCTAAATTTAACATCGCAAAAGATAAATTTGTGAATGATAAACCGAAAACTCTCTCCCTACACCCTAAAATAGAAATCACAAAAAGGGTTTGTGATTTCTAGTTTAGGGTTTAGGGTTTCTTAGTATTTATTATTTAGGGTTTAAGTTTTTAGATTTTTTGGGTATAGATTTTGTAGTATTTGTGTTTAAAATTTTAGATATAGTTTTATAATTTTTTTTTTTAAAATTTTAAGAAGTTAGGCTGTGTTTGATTGCCTTTTTTCCCCTGGAAAAATTTTTTACGGGTCATTTTTCATCTAAATTGGCTATTTGACCCTATTTTCTCTCAAATAAGTGGAGAATTTTTCCTGCCTCCATCTTGGAAAAAGTTTTCCAGGAAAACGTAAGAGGCTATGTGAAAAAATAATATACGAGGCAAATCAAATTTGGGAAAAGGGATTAACTTCAATGTTTTTCCTTTTTTTTTAAAATTTTTAAAAGATAAATTATATAACTTGATAATATTTTAAATAAATTTATCTAGATCAGTGAACAAATCCCGAGGTGTTTTGATGGTAAGATTCAATTCCACGCAGCACTGTTTATAAATATAAAATGTTTTTTTTAATTTTTTTTAAACAATTTTAATAAAATTTTTAAAAACTTTTCATTGAAAATGTGACTTTTTCCAGGGAAAATTGATTCAATCAAACAACGAATGAGGTTTTTTTAATAGAAAATGTTACATTTTCGGTGGAAAATAAGAGCAATCAAACAACAAAATCTGAATTTTTCATAGAAAATTTTTTTATTTTCTCACTAGAAAATAATACCAATCAAACTACTATTTTTTCATTTTTCATAGAAAAATATTATATGGAAAAAATTTTGTTTTCCAGCTATTTTTTCATGTTGTCAGTCAAACACAGTCTTAAGGATTTTTATGGTTTAAATTTGAAGTTTATATAAAAAAAATAATGTGGATGACAGGTTGGCATCCACCTCATTCGGGAAACTTATTCGGTAAAAATAGCATCACTCTTTTATCTTATTATTACAATTAGTTGTTAATGTGCTCTGGAATCAACCGAAAAACCCGATTCCCCACCCTGTTAAGGACGGGGCCGGGGAATACAATCCCCCTTGATCTCGACAGAGAACCGGATTCGCCACCCCTTCGGGCTGAGGTTGATGAATACCTTATTCACCCCGGTCTAGCCCTACCCTGAAATATTTAATTTAAATATTAAAAATATGTTTATATTTATGTTATAAATATTGAAAATAAAATGTTAACAAATGCCCATATATTTATTTAATTATCAAATTACTAACAATTAGATGAATTAAATAAAATGTATTGGTGTTGGGCTTTTAACATATACACCCTATATGGATTGTGTGTATTAGTGTTGGGCCTTTAACATATCCAATACTTACATTTCTAAATGTGTTTCTTCATTCAATTATCAAATATTTGATAATTGAAAAGATTATTCAGGTTAAGGGATGGGCTTATAAATTTGACCAATGGTGGACCAGAAATCAAACATGGGGGAGTAGACTATAAATCTAATGAAAAAAATATACGCTTAATCTCTCATCATATAAAAGTTCAAGTAAATTAGAAAAAGGTCATAAATAAAATTTGAACCAAATTTATCAATATCTCTAACCCAATATTTTTATTGCCATGAAAAATAGCTTGTCAATCCTAATTCCTAAGATATCTTTAATTCTATCATACTTTGCTAAAGTAGAATAATGTTTTTTTTTTGCCATATAATGATTGATGACCTATACCCTAAGGGGGCGTTTGGTTCACAAAATTGATATATTACCATGGTAATAAGATTACTATAGTAATGAGGTTGGGAATGTTATATGCCCAAAAATATTGTGATAATTTATGATAATTATGTTTGGTTGGAAACTCATATTACTGGTAAATTTTTGTTACTATGTTTGGTTGACTGTAGTAATTAACTTGATAATGCTCTAAATTTCCCAAAACACCCTTGTAGCTAAAATACTGTTTCAACAATTGAAAGATTGGTTATGCATAAAAACTTATATTTCTTATCAAATATCATTGGTATACAAGATATATTTATAGTTTACAATTCCTTGTACACATAGAAAATCTCATCCCTTGTCTTTAGCTAAACCAATGTGATATAACATTATTTTCTCCAACAAATTTGATCTCTTCAACAAACTTGGTCTTATCCAACACCCCCCCACATGCTGGAGAGTGATGATTAATTACTCCCAGCTTAAGCAAGAGAGAATGAAAACGAGTGCTAGGTAAAATCTTCATGAAGGAATTTGCCAATTGGTGAGTTGTTGAAACTGGTAATAACGTAACGACTCCTTCATGCAACTTGTGACGAACAAAATGACAATCAATTTCCAAATGTTTGGTTCATTCATGAAAAATGGGATTACGAGCTATATGAATAGCAGCAGAATTATCGCAAAAGATATTTACCAGTTTTGTATGGGAACAACCCAAATCACAAAGCACATAAAGCAACCATTGTACCTCACTAGTGACGGTTGAAAAAGCACGATACTCTGCCTCGGACGAGGAATGGGACACCATCATTTGCTTCTTGGATTTCCAGTTAATAAGAGAGTCACCTAAGAAAACACAAAAACCAGTGACGGAGCGCCGAGTTTTGGGACAAGTAGCCCAATCAGAATCTACAAATGCTGCTAGCTCAATCTTAGCAGTAACAGGGAAAAATAAAATTTGCGCTAGAGAAGATTTGACATAGCGCAAGACACGGTGAACTTCTTGAAGATGAAGCTTAGTTGGAGAATTTACAAATTGAGAAAGTTGTTGGATTGCAAAACTAATGTCGGGACGAGTATTACTCAGGTAGAGCAATCTCCTGATGAGGCGACAGTACTCCTCGGCATCATGTAACTTTGGAATAGTACTATATAGATCATGCACCCGTGTCCCCAACGGTGTTTAACAGGTTTGCTAAGCAGAAAACCAGCATCTTTTAGAATATCAAGAGTAAACTTTCTTTGAGAGAGATGGATGCCATTTTGAGTACAGGGCTACCTCAAAACCAAGGAAATAACGAGCAGTTCCAAGGTCCTTAATTCGGAATTCTCTATCTAGAAAACCTTTAATTATTGCAACCTCTTCATGAGCATCACTGACAATAAGAACATCGTCAACATAAACCAATAAAATGATAATGCTTGAACCACAGTGTTTAATAAACAAAGAAGAATTGGAGGGTGCTTGATGAAAACCACGAATAAAAAGGGCAGTAGAGAGTTTCTCATACCATTTGCAACTGGCTTGTTTTAACCCGTAGAGTGATTTCCGGAGTCAACAGACATGGTGACTAGAAGGAGCATCAAATCCATCTGGCAAGCGCATATACACCTCCTCATGAAGATCACGATGAAGAAAAGCGTTATTAATATCTAATTGGTACAAAAACCAACCACGTGCAGCTGCAAGAGCTAACAAAGTGCGAACAGTAGTGATTTTTGCCATAGGAGAGAAGGTGTCAAAATAATCTACTCCAGGTTGTTGGGTAAACCCTTTTGCCACCAAACGAGCCTTGTAACGCTTAATAGTTCCATCGGATGTAAACTTAATCCTGTAAACCCATTTGCACCCAATAGCAGTTTTACTAGGTGGCAAAGACACCAAATCCCATGTGTGATTTGCTTCTAAGGCTTTAATTTCACAGCCATGGCCTGTTTCCATTGTGGGAATTGCACTGCCTATTATAACTTTGGGGTTCTTCATGTAACATAACTGTTGTAACAAATGATCTGTAACAAGAAGAAAAATGATCATATAGCAAAACACTATTTGATGGGATGTGTAATGCTTGGGGATTGGAATTTAGAATGGCAAGATTTTGTGCTAAGAAAACAATGATAATCTCATAAATAATCTGCTTGAGATCAGGATTGAGAAAAACGACGAAGAGAAACTTCATTAAGTGGCAACACCAAAACACTTGAAGTTGTAGTGGTATCCATTACTTGCGCTGGTTGCAAACAAGCATCAGAATCATCATGTGAGGAAGCATCAACATTTATTGGAGAAAGGACCTCTACATCAGACGCAATTGGTTGTGGTAGCACCATATCATGCAAATTGGAATCGGGTCCCACATGCAAATTAGAAATGGGTCCCACATTTGTCACTTCCATGATTTCTTTAAATGGAAAAATGGTCTCATAAAACTGATCTCTAGAGATAAAAATAGTATTAGACTTCAAATCATAAAGTTTTATAACCTTTCATGGCATATGGATATCCAAGAAATAAGTGCGTCGACCACGTGGATCAAACTTAGTTGTTGGAGAAGCTGCTGTACGAGCGTAACTGAGGCAACCAAAAACATGCAAGGAAGTCAAATCAGGTGCCATGTTATGCAAAATTTCATAAGGAGTACGATTACGAAGGATGGCAAGAGGATGGCGATTAATAAGAAAGAATGCATGTAGAATACAATCACCCCAAAATGTCAAAGGTTACCCAGCTTGAAAATGCAAAGAACGAGCAACATTCAATATATATTGATGCTTCCTTTCAACCACACCATTCTGCTGTGGTGTGTACACACAACTCACTTGATGAAGAATACATGTTTCTGCATAAAAAGAAGGCATTGTGAATTCACACCCTTGATCACTTTGCACTATTTTAACTTGGACTCCAAACTGTCTAGCAACATATTTGCAAAACTTTTGGAGATAGGATCCAACCTCGGATTTATTATGTAAAAGATAAACCCAAGTACTCTTGCTAAAATCATCAACAATAGTGAAAAAAATACTTATATCCATGATAAGTAGTGCTTGAAAAAGGGCCCCAAATATCAATGTGAATAAGCTCATAAATGGCAGAAGTTTTATTGTCACTTATTATGAATGGTAAACGATGTTGCTTGGCAAGATGACAGACATCAAATATAATGTCTTTATTACAATCAATTGTTGGCTCAAAAATCTTCAAAATATTTAGCTTTCGTACGGTAAATGCCCTAATAGTTGATGCCATAATTCTACCTTATTAACATGAACTTGATTAATAACTAAAACTGGAGAAGTCTTGAGCATGTAAAGACCACCAACTCTAGCACCCGATCCAATCATCCTCTGCTGCGGGTCCTGAATAAAACAGTGTGTAGAAGTGAACAAACAAAGACAATTAGTCTGATCAGCCAACTTACTAACAGACAACATGTTATATGAAAAACCCGGTACATAAAGAACATCATCTAAGAAAAAATGCTCTGTGATTTGAACTCGTCCAATGAGTGTGGCTTTTGCTTGTTGAGAATTTGGTAAATCCACATAAACACCATCCAAAGGATGTGCAGTAATATAAGAATTTGGAATAGAGATTATATGATCCGACGCACCAGAATCAATAACCCAAGATGTTTTGAAAGGTTGAATAGTAGTAGACATAATAGGAATACCTAAGGTAGTCGTGAGACTTGCAAAAGCTGAATTAGATCGCCCAGCACTTGAATGATCAGTTGGATTGTTACGATCTTGATTTTTCTTATCCTACAACAAGGCTAATAATGAATGATATTGTTCCTTGGTCAATTTAAAAACATCAGAATCTGTACGCTTCCTGTTGACAGCTGTTGAGGAGCTGTGCTTGAATGAGGCATACTGTTATTGGTATTAATCACAGAATTAATTGGCTTTACACCTTTGTCTTTGTTACAAAAACTAGGTGGATATCCATGTTTCTTGTAGCACCTATCGACAGAGTGTCCTTGCATGCCACAATAAACGCACACCAAACGTTTTGCGGATGAAGATGCACTCCTACTAAGCTGCTTTGTTGAACGAGCTTGTACTTGAAATGCTTGCACCTTGTATGAAACATGCGAAACGGGCCCCGTGGATATAGACAGATGTCGCTCTTGTTGAATGACCAAGCTGAACACTTTGTTTAAACCAGGTAATGGTTCTATTAAAAGAATCTATAATTTTATCCCAACAAATATATCATTCAAGCCATTAAGAAAAGTAATCACCTGGTCATTTTCTGCACTGTGAACTGTCTGGAGAACTACACATGTCTTTTCTAGCTATTTCATTTGCATAAGTCAGCATCTGTCGTAGATTGGCCACCTCATCCCTATAATACTTTTAGCTTTGTAAAATAATCAGTAACAGAAGACCTACCTTGTCGAAAAGTATAAACTTCAGCATGCAACTCAGCCAGGCGCAAGACATCTGTCACGCCCCAGCCCCAAAGCCGGGCCCACTGACAGATCGGCCGCATCCAACGGGGCTGGGCCCCACTGGGTACAAGGCCTCGATTTGACTCGGTCGAGTCAACCCCTAACAAGCGGAACATGAAACAATAAAAAAATGGATGCAAAATACAACATGCGACTCGGATACGAGAATCCAAGGTATAAATCAGAGTTATAAAAATTTTTTTACAAGAAAAAGCGACAACCCTAATGGATCCATCCTAGCATCGGTCGATCAACAAGGTCTTAAGCACAACCTAAAAAGTCGAGTCACGAAAAATAGAAGAAGAGAGGTTTGAGTAACTCGGTTACTCGATGAGTGGGGCAAAAAAACTCGAGAAAACTCAAAATACCGGTAGAATCACGAAAATTGGTTATCGAAACATTCCCAAACATAATACTTTCCATACGGAATGACAAAAATAGCGGAATAATAGCGGAGCAATACGGAGAATGCTCGTAATACGGAGATACTCGGAAATGCCGAAAAATACGCAAAAGCAGACATGTACATCTCACGACTAATAGAAATCAACAGACGAGTCGGATCATCGATCGTGAAGTCGGAGCGAGCGTAAACGAAAATATCAACAGCTAGTAGCTGGGATCTTCGACCGCGATCGGGGGTAGCGCTACTACGAGAAAACATGTGCACATGGCTAGGGACTTACTCCTCCCTAGTTGGGCGAGCCAGAAATGGAGATGTACTAAAACCGCAGAGATACAAAATACAGACAGAGGAAATACCGAATAATTAATGCAAGAACAAAATAAACAAATAAATAATCATATACCAAAACGCGAGTATTCATGAATTTCCCGGATACTCACACCTGAGTCAAATCTGGAACTTTAGAATCCCACATTTGGGAAAATAACTGAAGAAACAGAAATTATGCACAAAATTTACCAAATGAATAAATCATCAAATAAAGACCAAACACCCTGGGAAATTACGCTCTTAAGGTCTCGGCATAATATCACTTCTAACCTGTTCCATTTCACAACACATAACTCCAAGATCATACTAACAATTGTAAAGATATTTTTGCTTGAACGAAAAATCGAGGACCATACTCGAACATTTTTCCTTGTCAAATCCTTCCCAAAGTTTTGTCCCCAGAAGTGAGAAAAATCAAGCTAAACCTTAAGATTCCCTGTAGTACATCATCTTGCACAAGTCTTTAATAAATCAAAACTTCTAATCTATAAATCCAATCCACACCCTTGGTTTTCCCCATCATTTCGATTTTTATCAATAATGTATCTTATCATAATTGCTCATCTAAAAACAAGTTATCATTTCAAAGGCATGAACCTAGTTTTTCCCTTCCAATATTAAAACAACCCTTGAACATCAACCAACATAAGCTATATAAAAGCAATTACCCCAATTTTTGAATTAACATTAGGTCAAGGTCACCTCTAATATCCAAGATACAATAACACCCAAGCAACTCACCAACTTTTCAATTTTTTTACCGGCCATAATTGTCATGTCATCTCACCCTAAAATGTCTTCAATCCTAGCTTCGTACCACCCCATTCCTCTAGATTCAAAAGCAACTCACATTATTATTTTCATTCAGAACATTCATGCTTTAGTTCTCACCACATAAGTTTTTATCAAAATCTTACATTCTATTATGAGCATACATCTCTCCCCCTTTCTCTAACTCCTTCGTATCATCCCGACATATCATCAAAGCATTTCCAATCTCTTCCATTCCCAAGCAAAATAATTACATAAACATAACTCCCTCACATAAACAAATTTCCCTTGCCAACATACATATACTTATAATCTATAATGTAAAATGTCCATCTTCTCATAATTCTTACATTCTAGTATTTTAACACAAACCATGATATGTATAAAAACACATTCCTTACCTCTTGATTCCTAACCAAATTCCACAAGATATACATATTATCACCCACACATGAGATCAATCAAATGAATTTAAGAATTTCAACTCATCTTTAGTAACAAACAAGGGATCCACATTTATTATTCCTTCATATGAAGGAGTGCTCATACAAACTAACAACTAAGCCCATCAATACCATTGAAGCCATTACAAAATTAAATCACACAATTCTCACAATTATGTCCCCAAATATTTGTATTCAACACTAGGAGGCAATTAGTCAAACACCTTATGTGCATCACCCAAATTCCATTCCATGGACTCTAGCATAACTCAAAATATGATTTCTTTACACACTAATCTACACTTGCATAATTCACCATAAATATAACTCCCAAGGCCTTACATTGTCATGGACCCAATTAACAACAAGTATGATATTGTAGCAAACAAATGCCAAGTTTCCAATCAACATCATGCCAAAACAACACCCAAACATGCAAATAATTTACAAGAACCAAAATAAATCAAGAATGATTCGGTTAGCCCACTCACCTTGCCATCTTCTCTTCTCATCTTCTCTACTTCTATTAATCTAGGAAAAATAAGAGAGAAAACAAGGAGAACACAAACCCTAAGTTTATACTAAGGTTATCAACAAGAACACAAAATGAAAAGTAATGGAAACAAGAATTACTTACCTATCTTTAACCATTAAAAGCAAGAAGAGGAGAAGGACATGGCTAGGGTTTCCAACAAGTATGAATAGGGAAATGGAAAGAGAGGCTGAAACTTTTAGAAGGGAAGAAAAGTATTTTCGGCCTGCTACAGTATCCGTGCTACAGTGTTGGGTTTTATAAAGTTGCTACAGTAACGGCTGGGTTATAACAATCACCTTTCACAAATCTGTCTTCCAACTCTTTTCCACATCTCTTTTGTAGAATCTAACCAAATAATACTTTATGCAATTGTAGGATTAACGGACTTAAATATCCAAGATATTACCATATTATTGCATTGTTGCCACAATGCAAAAGTAGAATCTATCTTCAAAGGTGTTGGAATTGTGCCGTCAACAAAATCAAACTTGTTTTTGATAGAAGAGCCATCCTCATAGAGGTGTGGTAATTGCTTCCGGTGAGCAATGGCGAGACGAGAATAAGACTAGGGTTTTCACTCGGATGTAAATAATACGGGATTGCCATTGATTCTTTCACGAGAAACCATGCTTGAACTGGATGTCATCATCTCTTGAAGATCAAAGAAGAATGTAGAACCAAATCAAGCGCAAAGCATGAGCTCTGGTACCATGTTGCAACAATTGAAAGATTGGTTATGCATAAAAACTTATATTTCTTATCAAATATCATCTGTATACAAGCTATATTTATAGTTTACAATTCCTTGTACACATAGAATATCTCACCCCTTGTCTTTAGCTAACCAATGTGATATAACATTATTTTCTCCAACATATTTGATCTCTTCAACAAACTTGGTCTTATCCAACAAATACTCTTGTGTGTTTGGATTGTGGTAATAGTTCCCCCTATAGTGATGGATACCCAAACATGGGTATCCATCATAAGTCATCATTACCCTTACAAGGGTAATGGTCTACCCCTAACCAAGGTAGTGGGGGTAATGACAGTTACACCATATAAAATGTCATTAATACCCCTATTTTCTTTTTTTCTTTTATAATTATAATAACTAAAATAAATAATATTATTATGAATATTTTATAATAAAATAATTTGAAAAATACCAAAATTATTATATGATTTACATAGTTAATTAATAATGATTAAATAAAATAAATATTAAAGTGAAAAGTTGAATTCAAAATTTAATAATGGCAATTAAAATAATAATTATATTCAAATATTTTACAAATTTAAAAAATAATTTACTTAATAAATATTTAAAATAGTTTAGGAATATAAATGTAGTTTTTATAAAGTTATTACATATAATTCACTATTTGATACATAAGTATAATCTTTTTACTTCAAAGAGTATAAAAATAATTTTATCATATTCTTTACTTTTATTTTTTCTATTTCCAATAACTTATCACTCAAACCAAACATAGTTTTCATTATCATTCCTATCACCTTATTTACATTCCCATTATCTTCATTATTTTCAATTCCATTACCCTCATTCCCATTCTTCGAACCAAACACACCCTAAATTCTCAACACAAACATAAAAATATAAAATTTCTTGACAGACAATAGCATATGGAATAATAAATCAACAAAAACTCACTCCTAAAAGCAATAAAATTTATAAAAAAAAAAATTCAAAACAATGTCTATAAAAACCACAACTATAAGAAGCAAGATAATCAATGGAAATAAAAATTAACATAATCAATAGGAACACATTAGTCCATCAATGTACCACCCACTAGTTAGTATAAATCAACATTGAATAGAACAAAAGAATCTCAAATAAAAGCAGTGACATACTATAAGTTTTGGAAACCGACTATCAAAGTCGAAAGACTCAAAAACAAAATCCCAAAAAAAATTTTAAAAAATAAAGTTCACCTGCAAAGTCAGTATTGACTCCAACGGAGAGAGAGAAAGACTAGCATTGACATCCAAGATGGGCTATTGTAGATAAAAAATAAGAGACAAGCACCATAGGCCAGTGGAGGTCTGGGAGGCTAAAGATCGGATGAACATGGGATAGGATTGAGGGCTTTTGTTTTTTTAAATGTTTTGCAATTTAATTCCTTATAAATTTTAGATACATATATAAGTTAAAGTTTTTGAAAACCAAATTTATAAAAACCTAGGGGATCATTGGGGTTTTTTTTAAAAAAAAAATCTTTTACAACTTAATTTCTTTTAAATTTTAGATTTATATATAAATTAAAGTTTTTAAAAGTTAATATCTCAAGGATCATCTACAAGTTGGGGGGCCATCATCCATATTATTTTTTGATATTTTGCAACTAACTCGTAAAATTTAAATTTACATATAAATTAAAAAAATTTTAAATTTGAAAATCTCAAATCCTAAGGGTCATCCGCAAATTTAGATATGAATTTATATTTATGTTATTTCATGTCTATTTCAATTTCCATTTTCTTTAAAAACCGTATTTATATTTAAAAAAAAGCATTATTTTTTTCTAGAAAACACAAGGCTTATGGTTAGAGACATGAACTTTGCACTCATTAATCAATAAGCTGCTAATAAAGTGACTTTTTCAATAATATTAGGGGGCGTTTGGTTGGATGTAATTCTAAATGCAGTGGATTTTAGATTCTGATGTAATTAGAAATCTTGGTTTTTAAAATATGAGTGTAGTCAAATATGTGTGTTTGGTTGGATGTAGTCGAAATTCTTGTATTATAAAAATTTTATAGTTTTGTTTGAAAAGGATTTGTAAATCAGTAATTGGAAAAGATCACGTGTGTATATGTGTGTATATATGCATATATGTATATGAGTATGTATATGTATAAATATATGTATATATGTGTATATATGCATATATGTATATGAGTATATATATATGTATAAGTCCATGTATGTGTATATATATATACATATATAAGTATATATATATATCTGTATAAGTATATGTATATACATATACATATATGTATATACATGTATGTATGTGCATATATACATATACATATATGGGTATATATATGTATATGTGTAAAAATATGTATATATGTATGTGTATGTGTATATATACATATATGGATATATATGTATAAGTATATATATCTGTATATATACATGTATATACATATATGTATATGTATATGAGTATGTATATGTGTAAAAATACCTATATATGTTTATATAAATATATAAATATATGTATGTGTATGTATGTATGTATATATATACATTGGTTTTCAACTCCCGGGATTTGGTTTTACGCCTAATTTGGGCGTAAAACCAAATATACCAAAAAAGCTATTGTAATGTAATCCGAATTACATCAGAATTTGCAAATACACTAAAAAAAAACAATGAATTTCATAAAGTAAAGTATTTGGTTTTACATGTAAAACCAAATACACTCAAACAAACACAGTGATGAGTAGAAAAATATTATGTAAAAGTATCTAAATAGTCACCAAATTATTCTTGTATTTATATTTAAGTCACGAAATTATAAAAATTTATAATTGGATCATCCAACTTTAAAATTACATTCAGTTGGGGTTTTGGTGCTCACATTATTAATAACATGCTGATGTGGCAGTATGTCACAATTTTTTTAGTCAATATTTTTCATGTCACTAACAATGTCATGTGAAATGCCACATTATGCAACATTGTCATGCCAAGTCGATAAAAAATGAGTGACATATTCTACCAACTTAATGAGAAATTTGTGACATGGATCTCCACATCAGCTAATTGTTAATAGTGTATGTGTTAATTATCAAAATAACTATATAACCGTAATCTTTAAATTAGATGATACAATTGAAATCTTTATAATTTGGTGATTCAAATAGAAACATTCAAATAATTTGGTGGTTATTTAAATAAAAACGCAAACCAAATTGCCAGCCACCTGAGGGGGGAAAAAAATCCAAGCACCCCAAAGTACATAGAAAACTAAAGTAGGTAAATTTTGAGGAACTATCCATTAGGCACATCTCATTTTTATGCACTAAACCCACTTCCACCGTAAAGTTAAAAAATTATTGTGTGCGCGTGGGGGGTGAGTGTGTGAATCTGGTGTCCACTGACCACTATGTAAAAACATACTTTTTTGCGTTCAAAACCAGCCACAGCATATGGGAAGCAAATTTGACATTTGCCAAGCCAAAAAGGACTGCATATACAAAGGGGCTGTTTGGTTGTCTGTAAGTAAAATTACATGTAAGTGAAATTACGATAGTAAGTAAAAAATCTTTGCAGTTTCTATTTACGTCATCATTTGTTTGGTTTCTGACATCTGAAAATCTTGCGATTACTTTTTAATTTGTTTTGGTTTGATGTAAGTTAGAAGATATGGTCAGTATAGTAAGTAGAGGGGGTAAGATTACCCCCAATATACTGTATTATTATTAATTATTTAATGCATTTTAAAAATAATTTAAACTAAAATAATTAATTTAATTTAATTTAATTTAATTTAATTTTTAAACTAATTAAATGATTTAATAAAGTATTTATTACATTTAAAAATAATAATCAAAAACTCAAATAACTAAGCCAAATAATAATAAGAAACTTAAATAATTAAACACTAACTCTAAATAATTAATTTAGTTCTCCCCATCTACTCTTAACACTAATGTAAATTAATTAATTAATTAATTTAATAATAATTTTATTAAATTAAAAATATATAAAATTCTTTAATTTTATATAAAAAAAATATTTTTTTAATTAAAATTAAATACAAATTGGTATATTTTAAATAAAAATAAATAAATTTAATAAAATATAAATAAGTATAAGTTTAATTATACTAACAATTGATTATATGTAAGTTTTCATTTTCTTTTAATGCATAAATTGGAGAGTGAAGAATGGTGATTTTTAAGCAGAATGTTTTTCTGCATTTCAACTTCACAGAGAAAATTCTCATGTAAGTTGAAAATCTCAGACTATCTATGACCTAAAAAGCTGATTTACATGTAAAACCCGATTTCACGAGAACCAAAACAGCCTTTTTACATGTAAAACCAGGTTCACATTACATTCTTACTAGTTTAGTTCAGGGTGAACCAAACAGCCCCAAAATGAAAATTTAAAGTTCTGTATCATATAATATAATTATGAAAATTCACAGGGGGTTATCTATAATTCAGCAGCAGCAGAAGAAGAAAACCCTAACTTTCTTTGATGGCATTTATTTAATATAAAATAAAAACAAAAATAGACTAGTTGAGAAGAAGAAGAAGAAGAAGAACAAGGAAAGAAAAACTCCATCATCGGCAAAGGAGAAGAGAAGCGGGGGGACATGGGGGCGGGGAGAGAGATGTCGATATCCCTCGATGCTGTCCGCGATAAGAACGTCATGCAGCTCAAGAAGCTCAACACTGCGCTTTTCCCCGTCCGCTACAACGATAAGTACTATTCCGATGCCCTCTCCTCCGGCGACTTCACTAAGCTCGGTTTGATTCCCAAACCCTTACATTTTTCTGTAATTTTATGTGTTTATTTATCGATTATTCATTTTTTTGTTGATCTTTTTGGGATTTCTGAAATGAAAGGAGAAATCTTTGTGTGTTTTTACAGCTTATTATAGTGACATATGCGTTGGATCAATTGCTTGTCGTCTTGAGAAGAATGAAGGGGGTTCAATCCGTGCGTATATCATGACATTGGGAGTTCTTGCTCCGTATCGCGGATTGGGAATCGGTGAGTTTTGAATCCTTTTTGGTTGCACTGTTATTTATGCAATATCTGTTGATTAGTGTGATTTATTATTGGTATTGGGTGAAGATTATACTCCGCTGTGCTCATCTTGTAGAAAATTCATGTAGATTAATCTCATTTTATTTTTTCAATTATTGCTGTTGTAATTGTTCTTGGTGGAAAAGTATGATTTATTGTGTTAGTTTGAGCATTGCAAAAATCTTGTATTTTGCACTTTATTGCATGTGCCTAACTTGATTTTATATATCTGCTTTTGTTGTTTGCTTTTAATAGTTTCTCTTTTGACATCAATCATTATACTTTGAGCTTTGGCATATTAAGGTTTTCATCAGGTTTTGTTCATAGGTGCTACAATGAAGTCAAGCAGGAAATTGAGTACTTGAACAGATACTTGTTGTTCTGAGCTTTCTTGGTTACTTATTGTCCTTGCAAATAACTTTGTTGCTTGTTTAATAGCATAGCCTTTCATGAATAGTTCCCCTTGTTATAAGCACTTAAGATAATTGAATCATTTGTAACCGCCGTTTCGGAGATTCGCTCACCTATCCTGTTTTTCTCCTTAGAAGTTTGCTTGATAGAACATATCAGCATTATAAGTGCTTGATCTCATCTTTCCTTGGGCGTTGGCCTTGTACAGGACAAATCTGTTTATAATTCGTCTTTGAATTTGTTTTTACATTCAAGCACATGATATCTTGTCTCTTGCTTTGTTCTTAGTAGTCACCTTCTCACTTTGCTTGTGTGAAAACTGAGCTTTCATGCATTTAGAACTTTCGCTATCAAATTTGTTATTGAAGTAACCTGTATTTTGATAGGCTTAATTATTTTTGATATCTTACACCTCTCTAAGTGCTTCAATTTGACCTAAATAGTGTATTATTTCTTTGTAGTTTTTTCGCCACAAGGAAAATTTACCTTGGCTATGACATAAAACTTCCAATTTTTGTTATGAGATATTCAAACTACAATTATTGAGTGAAATGATCTTTTGTGGAATCAAACATGTCCATCTGTTTAACACCAGTTATGGATTTTTTTTTTTTATTGATTTTGTACAGGATCATTTTCTATTTGTTGAACAATATAGTTTTGATTTGCAGGATCCACTTATTATTCTGGCAGGCTCTTTTGTTTTCCAGATACATAATCCATATATGGCATCACGACAATCTCACCTTTGAACACTTATCAATTGTTCATAGTTAATTTCTCATTACATTTTTGGCACACGATGTTTTGATAGTATGGCCTTATTTTTTGTGTTCTTTGTGATGGGTTTCTCCTATAATATAGTGTTGTAACAACACTTGTTTGATTGTGAAGCTTGCTTTTCATGATATGCTTAGCTATGACATAAGCTGAATAAAAGAATCTGTGGCTTTGGTAAAGTCAAACTTCTACCTTCTTGAGCAGATATTCTCTCATTCTCCTTCCTGTCTTTTTTTTTTAAAATTTTTAATTTACTTTTGACCAATTACCCCTTCCCCTTGAATTTGTGACTTGGTAAATTGTATGACATGTTGACGTCTGCCAAAGGTTAGTGATTAGTTCGTGAGACCAAACCAGAATACAATGATTCTGCCTGATCTAACAATTTGAACCTAGATTTCTATACTAAGTTATAACTTTACTGAATAACTAAACAAAAAAGTTTAATTCAACTTAAACATCGGATATTCATTTGTTCCAGTATTTGCTTAACCTTTTATGTAAACAGTTACTATTTTACCCTTGCTTAAACTCTTATAACTTGTATATTGTGATGTATAAGTTCATTGTTGAAATTTGAACTCTGTTTATGAAAACTCTCACCGCTAGTGTGTGATTGTATCACTTGCATCTTTTGCTTCATTAAAAACTACTGCCAATGGAACAATGGGAATGTGTACCTGTGATCTCTGATAGTCATTGGTTCTTGCTTCCTGACAGGATCCAAGTTGTTGAATCATGTGTTGGATCTGTCCGCCAAGCAGAATATCTCCGAGATATACCTGCATGTGCAGACAAATAACGATGATGCCATCGCATTCTACAAGAAGTTTGGTTTTGAAATCACTGACACAATTCAGAATTATTATGCAAACATTACCCCACCAGATTGCTATGTTCTCAGTAAGTTCACTGGCCAAGCTCCTTCAAAGAAATAGTCTTGTCATCAGTTTCCTCCTCAGGAACCTTCTGTTTTAACCTGTGATTCTACCCTTGTTTCTGAGGCAATTTAGACTTCAAATTCATACTGGAGATCTAAGACACTTTCTTCCTGCGAATGATAGTTGTATTATTTGCAAGCATCATGCTAGAAGTTCTCAGTTTCCACATTGTTCCTTTGCATATTGAGCCCTTTTAATGAGGTACAAGAAGCAAAAATAGAATGATTTTTCTCCTGCTTAGGTGAATAGGTGGCCATTGTTTTGTGATGTCCCATTCTTCTTCTTCTTCTTGTTGTTTTCCTTTAAATGCATCCAATTATTATTATTGTTATTATTATTATTATTATTATTATTATTATTATTATTATTTTATTTTTATTTTATTTTATAATCTAGGTTTTATAATATGGTTACATGTATAATAGTTAAAAAAAACCCACTCCGGTCATCTTCGGACAAAAATTATGCCTCATCTATCTCTTTGCTCTTCATTTGGTTTTAGGGTGGGGTGTTTGGATAGAGGGATTGATGGATATATTAAATCTTTTAACCTCAGTTCAAAAGAGAAACATTATTTTAGCAAAAATTGGTTGCTGGTATTAGAAAGTCTCAGTTCTGGCATTAGCTTAATTCTCTCTGTAAGCAACGTCATGTTTACCTTTTGAAAAACTTATTTTGATTTAGTGTTAATTTTTTTTTTGGGTAAATCACTGAAATTTGATCAAATATTATTTTAGTCACTAAATTTTGATTTGTTTTGAAATGATCACTAAAATTATTAATCATTTAAATGGTGGGTCACTTGATGGATTAGCATCTTCATTAGCTGACGTGGAGGCCATAGATCATTCTTTGACTGTGTGCTGACTAAGTTTTTTTTGATTTTCACGTTAGCTAATGAAGATGCTAATCCATCGGGTTACCTGCTACTAAAATGATTAGTTATTTTAGTGAGCATTTCGAAACAAATTAAAACTCAATGACGAAAAAATTGACCATTGATTTTAACTTTGAGATTGATATGTTCATCATTAAACAATAATTACTTGTCTTTTAATGAAGTGCTGTAGTATAAGTTTATATTCATTTTATTAAAAGAAAAATACTCAACATTGATTTTCAAATTTATTTTAATTAATCTGTGTACTAAGAACATAGCATATCTATATGGAGTTTTGTAAATGTTATGTAGCTGGTCAAGGTAAAAGAATCGTGACATGATTTGTTAACACAAAACAGAGTTAAAAAGAAATATATATTTCGGCAAGTAACTCCACACGGGTAAAAACCCTTAGGATTGAAAATTAAGTATAAATAAATAAATTGGAAGAGAAATGGCACGGATAAAATGATAATTTCATAGCTAAAAATAGATAAGTTTTACAAAAACGACAAACACATGTTAATATCTCTTCAACGGATGAGGTATTGCGGCGAACATACCCTCATTTAGTGGGTGCATGTGTGTGTGGGGGGCAACATCATCATCAGTGAATAAAATTAAACTTTTACAACTCCGCTCATCATTCAAAAAATCCATATTAGTGTCTCTAATTACTTAAACTAAGTTTTGGTACAATCACTTAAACCAAGTTTTGGTAAGAGTTTGTATCCTATTCCTCTCCTAATTCAAATTCAGAGATTGAGTAAAACTTGAGTTAAAAAAAAAAAAAACTGATAGTTTTAGAAAATGAAACAAATGATAATATTATTTTAGATTAAAAATTTAAATCATATAAATTAAAAAATTAGAAAAGCACAATACCCAAAGAACTCACAAAGGAGCCTATGAGAGGAGCTTCTTTGGATGTATAATCCAAAGAGAAGATAGATGATGTAAAACTTGTGGTTTCCAAATCAAAAGGTTTAATGGGGAGTTGCTGCAGATGCCCTGAAGATTAACATAACCACACTGGGTCCTCTATTCCTGCCATTATCTGAACAATTGCTCTTCATTGCTATACTATTAGGGAAAAGGTTTCTGAAGATGAAAGTCAAACAATATCTGACAGATTTCAAGCTGGCTTTTGAAAGACTTCCACATTCATGCAGGAGGGAAGGCAGTGTTGGATGAGATGGAGTAGTTCTTTTGGGGTTGTCTGACTAGCACATGGAGCCACCGAGGATGACACTTTTTAGATTTTGCAGCGCGCAACTACAATTACAATTGAGAAACACAATATTAGAAATTGAATTTAGTCTTGTTCGTAATTGCAGCCGATTATAATTTATTAAAATAATATAAAATGTTTGTTTTTAATCTGTTTCTAGTAAAAAAGGACTAAAACCGGATAAAAAAATAATATTTTATGAAAGTATTATTAAATATTATAAAATGTTCGTTTTTAATTTGTTTCTATTAAAAAGGGACTAAAAACGGATAAAAAACTAATATTTTATTGAAGTATTATTAAATATTATAAAAAGTCTATTTTTAAGTCGTTTCTAATAAAAAAAAGACTAGAAGCGGATTTAAAAAATTATATTTTATCAAAATATTATTAAATATTACTAAATGTAAAAGTTCATATTTATGAAAGTATTATTAAATATTATAAATTGTCCATTTCTAATCCGTTGCCAATAGAAGAAGTATTATTAAATATTATAAAATATTTGTTTCGAATCCGTTTATAATAGAAAGGGACTAGAAACATATTTAAAAAATAATAGTTTATAAAATTATTATTAAATATTATAAAAGGTCTCTTTCTAATCCGTTTCCAATGGAAATGGACCAGAAACAAATTAAAAAATTAATATTTTATCCAAGTATTATTAAATATTATAAAATGTTCGTTGCCAATCCATTTCTACTAGAAAGGGACTAGAAATGGATTAAAAAAAATTCACATTTTATGAAAATATTATTAGATTGTTGTAGCATATTCTCATGTTAACAAATTCTCATTCTCCCATGTCTCATCACCGTTATCATCAAACATTAAGTAATTTCTCCAAACACTAATTACTACACCAATTTTTTTAAGCTTTATTTTGGTAGAATACCTTGTTTAGTCCCTGTATTTTATTCAATATGCCCCTTTAGTCCCTATCTTTTAAATTGTCCTCAATAAATCTCCATATTGTCAAAATCGGGCAAATAAGGTCCAGCCCCTCACGACCGTTCCTTTGTCCATCAAATATTAATAAAAAATTATTTTTTATACTGTGGCTTCTTTTTTGGTTTAAACGGGTTTGGATCCATGATCTGAACCCGATAACCCTCTTATACTCATGTCCTCTTTCTCCATTCATCAGCGTCCCTCCAACTGGCAATAGTCCACCATTCATCGACGAAGTCCGGCTGACCATCGCCGTCAAAGTGGAAAAATAATTAACTTTGCTTCAGCCCTTCACCCTAGCAAACCTCTCCTCCATGATGTAAAGCTCCATCGCTACCTCTCCGATGAAGTGCCATGGCCCCAGACTGGCCAAATCAAGGTGTCTCCAACAAAGTGCATCCAACCAGAACTTTTGCATTACAATATGTAACTAGCTCTAGCAAGACAAGACATTAATTAAACACAGGTAATTTTTTTGGGTGGATACTTAACTTTTCCTGTGTTGCAACTTGAGCACTTAATTTCAATTTGTAACAAAGTGAGCACATTACTTCAATTTTGTTTCAATGGGAGGGCATAAGGGTTGTTCCGGCATGGGTTTACTGATGTGTACACTGGTTTGTTGACATAGACGTTGCCTTTCCACATCAACTTCCCATGTTGACTTTTCAAGTAGGCTACTTATCCACGTGTCCTTCCCTCCATGACATGTAAGGGCCAGCTTGGAAAACCCTATTTCTTTTTCTCTCCCCCTAGAGCTCCTCCCCCATTCTTCATCCTCTGCCCTAATCTTTGTTGCTGAATCTGCCCTCTCCAAATCCACCGCCAATAACCCTAATCTCATCAGCGTCGGTGTGAAAACAATGAGCATTGATAAGGGAAATGAAGGGGATTTGGAGGAAATGATAAGGAATTCAAAGGGGAAGGGTTTGGTGTTGACTGTGGGGGATTTGAAGGGATTGGTGGAGGATGAGGGGAGCAGTAGTAGCAGCCTTATGGGGGTGGTGATGAAGGTGGTGGCTAATTGGAAGGCGGTGGCTAGGGTTTAGGTCATGGGGTGGTCGGTGACGTATGAGATGTATATGAAGTTGTTATCATTGTATCCTTCTCTTAATAAAGCTTGGAACTTGCAACTACTTTCCATTACTTTACAAAAGAATGGGATTGGGAGCTTCAACACTAGACCTCAAAGGTGAGTTAATTTCTCTCCTTTTTTCCCCTTGTTTGATCACTTCTTGTTTGTGTGTAGAGATTGAATAATTATGGTTGTGCATGGGTATGAAAGATGGAGTGCTATCCTTGACTGGAGCTCATTGGTGGATTGGCAAAAATTAGGATAGAGGATGAAGAATGGAGGAGGAACTCTCCGGGGAAAGAAGAAGAATTTCCAGCTGGTGCTTATGTGGCTTGGAGGGAAGGACACATGGATAAGTAGCCTACCTGGAAAGCCCACGTGGGTAGTTGACATGGAAAGGCAACGTCCATGTCAACAAACCGGCATACACATCAGCAAACCCATGCCGGAACAGCCCTTGTGCCCTCACATTGAAACAAAATTGAAGTAATGTGCTCACTTTGTTACAAATTGATATTAAGTGCTCAAGTTGCAACACGGGCAAAGTTAAGTACCCACCCAACAAAATTACCCACTAGAACACATAATCTGCATGAGAACATAGCATCATCTTATATATCATTCAACTTCAAATTCCAATGAATGATCAAAATATCACATCAAACATTTTGTTTTGCACACATATATAATCCCTGACAACAATAGTAATTAAAAACATATTGGTTTGAATACATCATAAACCCCAAAAAACAAAACCATTAATAAAATCTTCATCTTTTGTAGATCAGAATTTTTTGGCTACAGTAGTTGTCACACTTTGTTGTGTTGATAAGTCTTCCAGCTCCAATGAAGTACTAATCTACTGGCTTCATTAACCAACTTGATTTTTCTCCACAAAATTCATCATATTCCTTTTTACCTGGAGATTATAATGAATGATTAGATTAATAAGAAAAGGTAAAAACTTATTAAAATAGTTACAAAGTGAGCAATAAGATTACAATCAATTGAGATGCAATGATGAATGAAGAAAAATATGCATTTTCCTTTCCAATGATAAGTCCACCACTGTTAGCACTCTGCAAAATATATTGCAAGTTTACTTTAGCCTTATCAAACTAGTACAGATCATGAAATAGTTTGAAAGGGCATTCTTTGTTTTTTACTGTCAATATTGTTGTTGAACCAGAACTTGCAACAGTTGGTCTTTTCTTCCTTTTGATTGCCTCTGTGTTTTGCCCTATTGTGTTCTGGCTTGATGTTTTTTCCATGTTAGAACCTGCAACCTATTTTTACAAAACATTTTATATCAAGGCCAACAAATTAAATTGGAGATAATGAAGAAATACTCATAGGGTCTTACCATTTTGTTAGACCTCTTTGGCATGTGGTCTTGTTATGGCCTTCAGCATGGTAATAACCACATTTAAAAATTATGCCTTTCCTTGATAATTTTGTTTTTCCTTTGCTTTTTACCCTTGTAGTGGCTTTCTCCTCCTTTTCTTGGCTGGTAAACTGGGCATTTTTTTTTATCAAAGGTGGTTGAAGTGGTCTTTCTTCACTTATAGGCCAGAAAGCTCTACCTTTTACTAGATTAATAACAAAGGCATATGCCTTCAAATATGTATCTTTTTTGGAACCAGTGTGCCACATAATGAACTAGATCCAGCCCTCAAAAAGCAATAGTTGCCATTGCATGTTGGCAGGGAATTCTTGTCTTGCCCCATTTGCCACAAGAACAAATTTTCTCTGCTAAGATGACCACATATGCTTGTCTCTCATGCACCATTAGATCGTCCCAAAATACATCAAAATTTTCATCTCCCATTCCACTCAACCAGCCACTTTGCACTTCTTTGCCTTTCTATCTCAATTTTAGCAACAATGTTAGGGCCATATTCTCCATTCCACTTGTTAGCATAGTCTCTCTTCACTACAATTCTCTGCATCACATATTGCCTAATGTCCTCGAGCATAGAAATTATTGGTTTGTTCCTGCTATCCAGTACCACTCCATTAAAAACTTTACACATGTTGTTGTCTACCACCTCACATTTAACTGCATCTGAAAAATAAGCTTGGCACTAGCCTTGAATAGGCCCTTTTTTGCAATAATTCTTCCATGGCTGCATCTCTTCCTTTCATCTTACTTAATAGGTCTAAATTTTTCTGACCTCAGGCTGGTTTCCAGAACTGAAGCTGTAAATCCCTTCATTGATGTTTCTTGCCCCATCTTGCGTAGATGTGCCTTGCACACATCCTATGCTCAACAAATGGGAGAAGATTGGTCACTACATTAATTAAGCCCTGCAACAAAAAGAAAAGAGAACAGATTGCATTGTCACTAAAATTACAAAACATTATTTGACAAAAATAATTCATGTCACTAATGAGGATGCATTGTTTGAAAAAAATAAATTGGAAGAATATTGGTCACCCAAAAATATTACACAATATAGGATGCATAGTACATGAAAAAAAACATTCATGCTAAGCAAAAATGTAGCACTTGTCAAGGAAAAATAAACTAAGATGTCTGCACTAGAAAATAAATTAAGAGTTTTGCACACACAGAAATTATTCCAAACAGAATGTAGTACTTATGAAAAAAATTAAACTAGGATGTTTGTGCACCTTTTGTATATCACTGATGAGAGACCATCCCAAACATTCTCCCATGCATAGATCTGACTTCAATTTCTCAATAAACCAACCCCAGGTTTCACTTGTCTCTTTCTTCACAACTGCCTAAGCTACTAGGAACATTTGGCTGTTCCCATCTCTTTCGTCAACCACAAGTAACTGGCCCTTGAGTAACCCTTTAAGGAAACATCCATCCAAACCAATTATCCTCCTGTAGCCACCCAAAAAACCTTCTTTGACAGCATAAAGACATATATAAATTTTCTGAAACACTGGCAACTCATTTGTGTTACCATTTTCAGCTAGAACAACCACTATGCTCCCAAGATTTGTAGATTTAAGCTCAAGGGCATAATTATTTAGCAATTTGAAGTCCTCTATGAATTGTTCCTCAATTTTTTTTATCACCAAACTCTTGGCATTCCTGCAAACCTTGTAGGTCACGAAGACACCCAATTGTGCCCTAACCATTGCCCTTAATTGCCTGGCCTTAATGGAAAGCTTAGAATTGATCACCACACCAAATTTTTTTGCAATCAAAGGAGTTGTAACCCTTCTGTTCTTTGTGACACCTAGCAAACATGAATGGTTTGACACATAGTGCTTTACCACAAACATCTTTTTGCCACTTCACCAACTACAGAAAATCAACCATTTGCAGTCTTTTGCTGCACACTTGGCCCTTACTCTTGTTGAATCATTTTTTATGAACTTAAATTCAAATCCTCTCTAAGTTGAAAACTCTATAAGTTCATTCTTGAATGCTTTCAGGGCCTCAAACCTAAGATCCAAGTAAAAATCATCTAGAGGTCTTTTCGAGTTATATATTATCTTGCTGGACTTGTGCCGCTTAGCATCATCTGCATCTAAACCATCACTAGTATCATCATAACTGCCAGGGTCATCAGAATCAATATAATCACTCTCATGTCCAATCATTTTACCCGTTCTCACTTGGAGCCATTACATTCTCTGTGCTCTACCCAGTTCCTGCCACATTTGGTTGTCCCTCACTTCTAAATACATCTTCAGTTGCATTATCATTTTCTTCATCATCACTGTCAACATCATCTTCATTATTCCCTTTCATTTCCTTTGCCCTTTTAAAATATTTTCTCAATTTCTCCCTATCATTTTCTGTTTCATCATCTACTTCTAAGCAATAATCAATAAATGGGACATCTATCAACCCTTCTTAATCCTCTTTGCTAGAGTTACTCTCATTCCCACTATCATTGGCATTCTCAATCACATTCCCATTGCCATCTCCATTCAAATTTTGATTGCCATTGAAGTTGCCACCCCCACTAGTTTTTAGATTGCCATCCTCATTGTCCTTGTGAACATCCATCTCCACAACATTGTGTACACTGACATCAACATTACTAGGACCAACAATATCATTTACTAACACTTTTGGCAAGGTATGTTGCTACTCACCACATAAGGACTACACATATATATATATATATCTGATGTCCAGAATTTTTATTTGATCAACCAATCCTATAATCCCTCCATCATCACAAATTAATTTGAATGACCCTCACTATCCTTGTAATAGAAATCCATTGACTTGGTAATATCATGCCCTAATTCCTTAAGATCTTTCAACAAGTCCCACTGACATAATTTATCAGGATTAACACGAAAACTCATCCATTCTTCCACTGCAATATCTACCTTTTATCGGTGATCCTCCATGATGATATTTAATAGTGAATTCCCCTTGATAATCCATGCTATGTTATATAACAAACAATCCAGACTAAGGTCTGACAAAGGAATCTTAGAACATATAATATTTCAATATATGTAATATAGTTCTTAAATAAACAAAGCATACATTTTTCTACTGGCCACAAAAGAAATTGAATTCAATAATTTACAAATGCAATGCGACTAGATCCAATTTTGGAGAGCATCATTAAACATATTCAAAATGTTTATGTAGCATATTCAAACAGTCAAACCATATGCATTATTGTATAAATTAACATCTCCACTGATGTTAATGTATACATTGTCATCTCTACATTAACACATCTCATCTAATATAAAATAACACATTAAGGCAAACAAGCAAAGACTGCAGAAACCATGATAAAAAAAACTAAAATACATTAAGGAAATTACGAGGTGGTCAATTAGTTCCATATCAAGGACCATAACTTAAGACTCTAAAGAGAACCTCACATCAAACTACTATCCTAAAATGAAATTGAATGCATCAATGAAGAGAGTAAATACAATGCAACAATGATATTTTCAGCCGTAATACCATTTTTTTCATGCCTTTTCTATTTTCATTGACAAACAGAACATTAAAGTAATGAATTTTTAAATTACCCTGACTAGTCCTTCAATTATATGGTGGTCCTTCATTCCCGTTAGTGTAGGTTTTTAAAATTCATGTTTCTCTGGCATTTTTGTCAAATAGAGCAACCAAAGTCAGTTGTGGTCCTCCATACATTACTTTATGTTGGGAATCTTCATGGCGATGGCCACATACTTTAATAGTGAATGATTCTATATTGACCAAGAACAACAACACATGCAAACTACCACATACTGACATGAGATCCTCAAAGCCATAATGTTTTTATTCGTCCATATATACATTTCTTTAAGAGTGTCTAGAATAAAAGCATTAACATAGAACACTAATGAAACCAAATTAAAATTTAATAGTCGTAGATGTAATACTTAATTGAATTTTAACTCACTCAAAGCACATTCAAATCTAAAGATAATGATACACAATCAAACCTAAATAGACTGCCTTGGTTGTTGTGCTTGGAGGGAAGATCTAACAAAGTGGATACATGGAAGATGGTTGGAAAGAAGAGATGTTGGGGTAGATAGATCAGGGAAGATCATTGGAGCGAAATCGACAGGCTGTGGATGGCGATCGGCCGGACTTCGTTGGAGAATGGTGGGCTAGGGCCGGCTGGAGGGATGGGGTGAATTGAGAAAATGGGACATGAGTATAAGAGGGTTATCGGATTCGATCATGGATCAGAACTCGTTTTAAACCAAAAAAGAAGCCAGAGTATAAAAAAATTAATTTTTTATTAATATTTAATTGATGAAAATGCCACCTCAACAAAAAAATAGACGGATAAAAGAACGACCGTGAGGGGTTGGACCTACTTTGCCCAATTTTGACAATATGGGGATCTATTGAGGACAAATTAAAAGATAGGGACTAAAGGGGTAGATTGAGTAAAATACAAGGACTTAACATGGTATTCCCGAATTGGTCCCTCTACTTTTCTCTCTCTTTCTTTTTAGTCATTCTACTCAGAAATGCTCCCAAATAGTCCCTCTACTCTTGAAAATAGTTATACTTAGTCCCTTCTACTCTAAAATAAGCCAATTATTGGCTGTATTTTTCAAGAGTAGAGGGACTAGATGGAAAGAGATTAAGGGTAGATGGGGCTAAATTTGGTCATTTTCAAGAGTAGAGGGATTAGTGGGGTGCATTTCTAAGTAAAGGGACTAAAAAGAAAGAGAGAGAAAAGTAGAGGGACCAATTCGAGTATTATACCTTTATTTTCTTATCACAAACTTACACACGTCTCGATGCATATCCAGATTCAATCTCATCCGTACATCTTTCACTCAAAGGAAGCCCAGCAACCCTTTTTGGCATTCAAAGACCCAAGATCAAACCCCGGTGTCTCGTGCTCCAACCCTAGCAACTCTTCTAGCCCAGTGATATCCTCTCCCTTAATGCCTCCTCCGCATCGCTGTTGCCAGAGAAGCCATGGCCGGGCGCCAACTACGACGCCCCCACGCGGGTCTTCTTCTCGATCAGGGCTTCCCATCACCGTCTCCAAGTGCTATTCCCCTCTGGCAAGCCATTCTCATCCCCCTTCATTGTGCTTAAGCCGTGAAGTCCCATGGCACTGCACGTTGTGATGGCTTCTAGGCCCGCTACGGCGATGGCAGGGTAGAAAAGATGGAGCTCATCTAGGGAATCTAAGATTTCATCAAGCAACACAACCTCCAGGTCTCTCGATCCCTTTCTGTTTATCTCATAGCTTGATGTATTAAGGTTCTAAGTAATTTTGTTAGATCTTGTGGTTTGGGGCATTGCTGTTTGTTTCTTATATTCATTTGTGAATTGCTTGAAGAGATACATGGATTTATAGTCAATTTACTGATTATCTGTTGTACTTGTTCAAATGCTTTGTAAATTTGAGTTATAGTTCTTTGTTTGATCATGTTCTTTCATCTTATCATCAGGTACAAGTGCTCAACCAACTCATTGGTTGATTTCTTGATGGATTGATTCTTTACTTGGAAAGCGTAAGAAGAGATGAATCATTAACAAAAGAAGAAAAAAATAGGTGTGCTTCTTTTGATAAAGTGAACAATGGATGTGCTTTTCCCAATAAACAAGCAAGAAAGTTTGTAAGGAAGTTGGTTTATTTGTGAGAGGAAATGATTATGTGAAATTATTAATCACTGTTAGTTGAAGTGTTGGATCCTTGAACCTTCAAACAGAGAGCTTATAGAAAACCTTTTTGCGTAGCAGTGTTCAGACGGATTTCCATCATTAATAATGCATACTGTACACACTATCTGCAATTCAATCTAATACTATGTCAGTTTGATGTGTAATAGAATGGATTTCACATTCAAGTCCATTCCGTCGAAATCATAATTATATACATTGTGAGAGAAAATCATAAATCTGTTAACATTGATTGATGAAGAAGATAAACTATTCTTTCATATAATATTGATTAGTTATGGTTGTGTTTTTAGATAGATAGATGCCTTTGAGATTCAAAGAAATTTTTATATGTTTTCATGAAACAATGGCAGGAGCCTTGATCTGGTACTCATTCTTTTGCTTTACTTAGTGAAGTATGATCATTATTTGTAACCTAGTACAACCAAGCATGTGTTTGCTATCCAAGCTTACTTTGATTCATTTTCATCACCAGGTGAGCGAGAAGCTATTAATGCTGCAGAGAAGGTTGAAGAAAGCTTCAACTAAGGGACAAGGTAAGTCTGAAAGCTTTAGTTTAAATTATTTAGTTTGAGTATATTTTTATTTAATGTGTTGAATTTTTGATCTATCAGTTTTGCATTTAGCAATTATCATGAAATTTACATGGATGTGAAATAGTTAAACTGGAAAGTTTTATGTATGCATGCTGTGCCGATGGGTTGTTTGAGGTTATTGTGGACCCCACTATTTTTTTTAAAATCCATTCTTATCCTTTTATTTTTAATTTGTAAAAAGTTATTTTTGAGATATTCTTTTTTGATTTAATTCAGTACTCTCCTCAACGTGAGTTGCGGTCCTTTCAACCTCCCATTTGAATTACTGGTTCTCTTTGTTCTCTTAGAGAAAGCTAAAGGTGAGCCCTCCTAATCTCATTCTTGGTAGTGTGCGTCATGAGGTTCAGGAAGTTCTTCATCGGGAGTTCATCAATTAGTTGTCTACTTGTAAGATTTGAGGGTTTTACCAAAATTCTTTTATTCTTCTCTTTGCTTGTTGGCTATATGAGGGGAGAGGGGTAATAATTCTATTTCAATCTACCCAGTTCTTTTCTTCTGTTTTGTTAGAATTTTTTATTTAGAAAATTCATGGTAATCTCTATGTTTCGACTAGGTCATGTTATTTTTATTTATTTTGAACATCTTAACTATCTGATTTGTCTGCGTATGGTGTGAGTCTTGGTTTAATTTTTTTTTCTTTATTTATCATTAATTTTAGGGAAGCATGTTGATGCTATTCTAAGTATGCCATTATGATAGTACTGACCTGCTGGCAGTGGAGAAATGGAATTTTAATAAAGCCAAAGTTTTCATTTTTATAGTGTTAGCAATCCCAACTTTTGACTTTTGATGGATGTGTGTGTTGTAATATATATATATATATGTATTATCCTTCAAGAGTTAATTAGCAGTGTTTTCGCTGGTAAATTATCTTCATGTTGTACTTTGCCTTTTGGGATAGTAGGTGTAGTGTTTTAATTGAGGTCTCATACCAGTTCTGTATCTCTTCTTAAATATAGTGTCTATATGTTATGGTTGAAATCCAGGAATTCTAGATGACTTGTAAAGTTAGGATTACTGAACTGATTTTATGTTGATAGGTTCTTTTGTGGAGAGTTGAGTGGGAATCAATTTGGATTTTGGAAAGTTTAGCAAACATCAGATAAGTATTCCACATATAAATCTTATTAAATGTATATACTCTAGTTTTTTTAACATCTGGAATTTTTTTGAGAAGAGTACTGGTTTTATTTATTTATTTATATTTTAAATTATTTATTTATTATTATTTTCAGAATTATTTTAAATTAATTTAAATTTCACGTTAACATTATGTTATTTGGGTTTAGAATTATCTGAAAGGTTTAATATTTATTTAACTTTTTGAGTTTCAGATATTTTATTTAATTCCTGAATTTTAATTCATTTGTTTAAATCCAATTATTTAAGTTTTGAATTTCAGATATTTTATTTAATTCCTGAATTTTTAATTCATTTCTTTAAATTCAGATTATCTAATTTCTGAATTTCAGATATTTATTTAATTTTATGATTAATTCATTTATTTAAATTCAGATTATTTATTTTCTAAATTTCAGATATTTTATTTAATTTCTGATTAACTAATATTATTATTTTTATTATCCGTACATGTTTAGATTCCATTAACTGGTTTATTTTGATATGATAAAAATGGGATCATGTGACTTCAAATTTCTTGTAATTTGCCTGATTTGAATTTTGTTAGTTTATTGTTTTGTGAACATGAAGTATTTTGACATAGAAACTAGTCCCCAATTAACTATGCAATAATCCTGTCACTAGGGGTTAAACATTGACCGTGTAGACATGTACTCTAATATAGAAACTATAGTTTTCCACTGCTTTCCGTCGGTGAAGAATAACGACCTCTGATAATTCTGGCTCGGGTCACCAAGGGTAAAAATATGACCTCTGATAATTTTGTCTCGGGTTACCGAGAGTAAATATATGAATTCTGTGATTTTGTTTTGCCAATAGTTGTTTATGGGACCTATATGCTCAGTTTTTGACATCTGTGTTTACTTGAAATAAATTTGTTTTATTGATTTTGCATTTTGATAAATTATGATTTTGTTTAAATAATCCCTATATTTTTAGTAGATGCTTACTGGGCTGTCAAGCTCATAAATATTGTTTTTCTCTCTTTTCAGATCAGGAGTAGAGATAAGTGGCGGATAGCTTAGCGGGGATCGTTGGGCAATTGCTGATTTAATTAGCATGTAATAAGTCTTGTTTGTTGTGGGCCTAGGTTTTATTTGAATAGGCTTGTATTGACTATGCAAAACACTTAGTTTTTTTTTTCTTATGTCCCTAGATTTGACATTTATTTTGTTTGATATTGTGATTCTTGAGAAACAGGTTTTGAGTCCTTGCACGCCTACTTGGTTTCGGCCTTCTAGGTGTGTGTCCGTTTGTCAGCGCACTGAGCCTGACGAGCTGGGTTCGGGGCGTGAAAGTTATTGTGATCCGTTATAGAAGTTGCTAGTTTATGTCTATTGAATTTTTTTAAGAACATATTTTTTTTCCATTTTATAGTATATGTTGTTTATTTAGCTTTCGTCATTGAGCATTGTGCTTCTTTATTTTTATCTTATCCAACATCATTACTTGATGCCTTTGACCTGATTCAGTGGATTCTTGTCAATCTCATCAACCACTTTGGTTGTTAAGCAATAGTTAGAAGCGTGATCCTCAATCCTTAAAATGCCATATTTCTTCAACCACGGCAAAGGATTGTTCTTAATTTTCTGAATGGTTTTTTATTTGACATGAACATTTTGCTAATTCGCATATATTAGATAGTTAGTTTTAAATTTATTTGTAGGCAAATATTCTTTTGTGTAAGTTTGACATTGTCTTGGATTTACTTGTCATATGTTGCCATCTCATCAAAATATTCTTTGGTAGGTAGATATGAATTTTATTGGCCCTCATATTCTTCCTTTTTTTTTGTGATGTGTTCTTCTCACCTATTATTATAGTTGTATGATAATTTCTTTTTATCATCCTCCAAATTTCTATGATGTATGTGTTATTAAAAGTACTTGCTCCTTATCCAGGACCGTAGATCACACTAAATAGGATTTTATTGATGTTGTAGAGGTGGGTTTCTAGCTAAAAATCTTGATAGCCATTTACTATCAACTGTTTGGATGTTTTTATGTCAAGTCATTATATCTATTAACAGTCAAATTAGTGGCATTATTATCTTGAGGTTAAGAATTTTCTCCATTAAATTTTCTTCTCTAAGAATTTATTTCTACAATGCTTTGACTAGAATGGGCTTTTCTTATTATTTTTTTTAATATGAGCCAACCTGCTGTTTTACTTCTGTTAATTATATGCTTTCTGAAATTTGAATGGTATATTCTAGGTATAATACCCTAGTTGGTCCCTCTACTTTTCTCTCTCTTCTCTTTTGGTCCCTCTACTCAGAAATACTCCCGACTAGTCCCTCTACTTTTGAAAATGTGTCCACTTAGTTAAAAATGCTCCCAACCAGTCCCTCTACTTTTAGAAATGTGCCCACTTTGTCCCTCTAAATGGGCACATTTTTAAAAGTAGAGGGACTGATTGGGAGCATTTTTAACTAAGTGGGCACATTTTCAAAAGTAGATGGACTAGTCTGGAGCATTTCTGAGTAGAGGGACCAAAAGGGAAGAGGGAGAAAAGTACATGAATTATTTTGGTGATTATACCTATATTCTACACTGTCTTATTACTGTAAACAAGAGTGTAGCTCTTAGAATATTTCTCTTATATTCCACAAGATGGAAGGTAGATATTTTCTGTTACTTCTCTGTTGTGTAACACATGGCCTCTTTATTATCCATTCATTCCCCTTTTACATTGTAAGAGTGGTCATTCACTGCTTCTAGCAACTTATATTATGATTCTCATGATTCCATCTTTAGATAAATAAAAAGATGTACATATATTATGCTTAGCATTCCTTCCTATCAAATTGTAGGATAAATAATGTGCAAGCTTAATTAGGGTTTGGCTATGTTGCCGACTCTGCACCTAAAGTAATACCTTCTACATCTAATTAATAATGAACATCTTAAACCATATCTTGTTTGCATGAATAGATAAATTATTTGTTGTTTGGTGTACTTCTTTCTATCTATGACTTTATCTCTAGTTGACCATTCATTCAACAAAGCAAGAATGCATTAATTATAAAAAAAATATCGATAAATTAATTGTGAGATCGCTATCTGGAGCTTGTGGAGCATGCATCTCAAACACAAGAAGGGCATGACAAGCTTCCTATTATGGATGAAACAACTCTATCATCTGAGGTTAGAGATTTGGGTCAAACTCTTAGTCAAGTCCAAGATGATAATGAGGGGCTTCAACAGACGCTTAGCCAAGTACAAGATAACAACAAGGAGCTTCAACAAAGTTTGCTTGAAATGAAAGAGGAGAGGGACCAATATTGTGAGGAGATAATGCGTCAAATGAAGGGCATGATGATGAGTTTTGAGAAGAGGATTCTTCAGCGATTGCAGCTTACCAACGATCATGATGTTGATCTTCATGATTTATAGTTGTATTTGGCATAGAATTATTATTTTGGGTTGAACATATATATTTAAACATTTCTTTTGTATGAACGGATGAATTTATCTTATTTATTGGTATTCTAGGGTTAAAAAAAAATTAATGTACCAGGTTTTAAAAAAAAATTCAAGGATATAATTTTTATTTTATTTTTTTTATTGACTTGAATGTGAGAAACAAATTAGAAAAGGATTAATTTGTTTCAATATTGTTTTTTTTAATTAACATTAGAAATGGATTAGGAACAAAAACACTTTTGTTTCTAATAACTGAATTGCAACAGATTTTAGAAATGGATTACCAACATATATTTATTCCGTTTTAAATTTTTAAAAGTTAGAAACATATTGTTTCCCATTTCTAAATTTAGAAATGGAATATTTTGCCATTTCTATTTATATTAGAAACAAGGGTTTTCAAAACAGATAAATGCCGTTTCAAATCAATTTTTAAACTGAATTAGCAACGGATTAGAAACAAGAAAAATGTCATTTCTAAACGATAATTTTCTTGTAGCTATAGTAAGGCTTGACCACTTGAGTGTAACGATGATGTCTAGAAGGTTCTCAAGGTTGTGGATGCAACACATGATTTGGAGATTAATCCATGAATGGATGAAATTCATAACTTCCCATTGTCTATTTTTAATGATGAATGAATTTGTGTATTTTTCAAGCCTATTGCTTCTCAGATGTATCACTATTTTTTTAAAATTTTATTTTGTTGTATTATTTGTTAGGAATGTCTAATAACAATGAATGGGTTTTTTAATTAACAACTAAGGCAGACCTTCTGGGGAGTGCCCAAGGGTCGAGAAATGTAGAGCGACTTGTACGCCTTGGTCTTAGAGAAGTCAAGATCGTACAATTCCAAATGGAACCCGATCTCTGTGTAACTCATTAGATGCAATGAAGAGTGCCTCGCAGTTGGCACTTATTCTAATTAGTGCAGTTCCAGCTCATTGTGCCCCTATCCAAGATGAAGATGGCTAATACCTCTAACATGAGCCTCAATTCGCCATTTGTCTACTCGATTCTCTGTCGTCATAATTAGATGTAGCAACATCATTCTATTTTATCGGTTATATAATAGAAGAGTAAGTAATTAGTACTAAGTGTATTTGTCCATGTGGATTTAACTACCCAACTTTCGGTTACACTTTACTACTTCATATAAACTGTGCACTTGCATTATAATACGCAAAGGGTGTATCAAGATCATAGATAGAATGTAGAGGTTGAGTGTAAAACTAGAGATATGGTATATAGTATTGAATTCTTCAAATTAGGGTTAATCCTAATAGAGGGGATTCATGGAGCACTATAATACAATTGTAGAGAAATGGACATCGTTGCATGGGATTTGGGTTTGATTGCCTTGAGAAAGGGGTCAAACTAAATTAGAATTTTCCACTGTACAAGAACACTCATCAATTAGTCAGTATAAGAAATCACTTGCATAGTAGTCATAAGGGGATTGTGTTAGAGATACCATCTTCTGACCCAGATTTTTCCTTAGATTTGCTAGTCTTAGTTATTTCTTTGCTTGCCTAGATTTTTAGCAACACCACTCGATTTCTTTGGCTGGATAATAGATTCTGTTAAGAGCACCAGTCCTTGTGGATTCGACTACCATACTTGTAAGGTACACTTTACTACTGCATGACCCATATACTGTGGAAACTTCACAAATTAAAATTATATAAAATAAAATCAGATAGATGAGGAAGTAAAACAAAATTGTCATATCAACTAAATGATTTGATGATTACCTTATTTTTTTTCTTTAATTAAATTTAGGTTTGGAAAATTATTTCTAATAAGCTAATTTTGTTCCTTGGATCATCCTACATCTTCTAGTGTTGAACAAAGGTCCCACAGCGAATTCATAAGCATTCTCCTCTTCTTCTCTAAATAGCGGTTAGGGTTAGAGAGAGAGAGAGAGAGAGAGAGAGAGAGAGAGAGAGAGAGAGATCGGGGGGTGTATCTCACCAAAGAATAGAATTATATTTTTAAGACTAGCGAGAAGAGTCATATGTATAGAAACTTCATAAAACGTGATAAAAAATTATCTTAATATGAAGTCCAAATAGAAATGAGTCCCAAAGCAACCAAAGCAACTTTTTTGTCTTCACCCCTTGTAATTTTTATTAACTATTCGACTCGATCCAACTTTAATAAAAAATAAAACTTAAGTTAAAACCTAGAACAATTTACAATTTCACTTCATTCTATGAAGTAAAATTCTAAATTAACAATTTTGCCACTAAACTCAAAACGAGATTGATTCTTAATTCCTTTAAGCATGAATCTCTAGGTTCGTCTCGATTGACAATGGGAGGATACCATAAAACGTAGATAATACTTAGTCAGCCCCGTGGCCCCATATCATAGCTCAATTAAACACAAATGATTAGATCATTACGAACATTTTTTATTATGATTATCATATGTGTATACACTTTTCGTTCTTGTGTCCTAAATGAGTGAGAGACATAGAAATTATCAAACTCATTATCGATCATATGCAAATAACCATAGTAGAGTAAGATTATCAAACTACCCTTCGTATCTCACATGATTAGTTTGATTGTCTAGGACAAGGTCTTCTCATCTCTCCTCCTCATGTTCACATGGGATATTAACTCGTTTATTTCCTTGAGAACGAATTCTTTCTTGGTGATCACTCATAATTGTTACTTGCCTGACTTAGCTGCACTTCAAGGTTGGCCCTATCAAAGGATAACTAAGCCTAACTACTCTACTAACAGACTAAACATCACAAGCATATCGTGATCATATGAGTGGACTTTAGTTTAAGGTCTACTCATATGATCACAATCAACAATCCTAATCATTGATGGTCAAAGAGAAAAAGCCATGTGTTTGGATTATTGCAAGTCATGTTCGAATACACTTATCCCATCAATGCATCTATGACATATGCTCCCACTATCTCATAGTATTCAACTAGCACTTTTCGTCAAAGTATATGCCATTCAAATCCTTATGAATCTTAAACACCTAATTAAAGATTCTTTGATTTGCAAACTATTTAAGTATATAAGTACTAAACCTTTTTAGCGCCCTTCTCTTTATCCCATAAAGAGTAGAAGATTTAACTTAATACACAAGGACTGTGATGTTCAAAACTAATCAATCATGTATAATTAAGGTCTATCACACCTTATCTCTAAATGTACACTTAACCTTTATCCTCTATGTGTGATCTATATATGATTGACTTCTTAATCCTAATCATACATATTTGATATGTCTTTAGGGTTTCCGCACTAGCAAATACAATCATAAAATGACATGGAGGATTCTCAAGAATATCTCAAATAACCAATATGATTAAATTAGGAAATCAACTATAAATCATCTCAAGGTCAAATGGTCTAAGGCACCAATAAAGGTTTGGCCTCTCATATTACAAGAAATTATAATGAAATTCAAATCTAGAGACATTAATGAAAACATATAAAAAACTTCCTCAATTCTTCTCTTTAGTTGATGATGGAATCTCCCTAATCAAAGTTGTTATAATCCAATCTAGTACCTAACGAGCCGAAGGAGTGGCACCAACTTTTCCCTGATTAGCCTCCTTTGATCTTAGTTTGAAACCCTAATCTCCAATTAAGCTTTTGCTAAAAGTCCCCAAAAAAAACCTTGTTGTCGGGCTTTATACTACATGTAAAAAGATAATCCATGCTTGTATTAAAGGTGTGATTGACCCATGTTCTTTATTGGTAGCACCCAAGACTCAAATCTTCATGAATTTAGAATTCCAGTAATAAGCATGACCAAGGAGTACGCTCATGCTCTTCTAACCACGATTGTGCTCGGTGCAAGACAACCATGTTTGAGCCACTCATGCTTTTCAATTTCTCCGCAACAGTGGTCTGTACACCCTAAACATGCTTGTGCTCTTCTTTGGAAATGTGTTTTATTGCTTGTTTCACTCCGATTCACTCTAATTTTCCTTCCTTTTGTCTTTGATACCTAATTTTATGTTCAATAAACACAAAATACCTAATAGTGCACAAAAATAGAGAAATTCATGTTAAATGACAACCTAAATGCATGTGTTTATAATATAAAAAATACATATTTCATGCACTCATCAGCTACTATAGATAAACATCGGTATGTAATAATATTTATACCAACAAAAGAATATACATCAATAAATGTCTCATTTATTTTTATAGTTATAAAGTTTTACTAGTATAAACAATCTATAGCTATGAAATTTGATCGTCACTATAAAGAAGCGTCAATATATGACAATATTTATATCAATAGATGAATATCCATCAGTAAATGTATGATTTATTTTGATAGTTATAAAATTCCATTGGTATAGACTGTTTATAGCTATGGAATTTTAGCCACTATAGATAAATGTTAGCAAATGACAATTTTTTTTAGTATATAAAGTCACATAACTAGGCCATTGAGACTAACACTCTTATGTCTCTCATAGATATGTTTGCACAAAATTTTAAGAAAAGTTGAGAGAGAGTGAATCTAATGATTTTAAAAAAGGCATTCTTAGGTAACCATGTTCTCCTCTTATGAGCAAGAAAGAGATTGTCTAAGAGGGGATTTATGAGCTATTTGGGAGTTTACAGGGGTAGATCAAAGGAAGAGGGAAGGTTGATTTTCCTCTACATCAAGAGGAGCCTACATTACGCTGTTGTCTGAAGCCTTAATCAAGTGGGGTTCTTTGGTCTTTTCCTTCAAGAAAACAAGTTTGCTTCTTAATTAAAGCATCAACAAAAGGTTTAGATCATGTTATTTCTTGGCGAGTTAGCAAAATTCTTGCTTGTTAGTGCTGCATGAATGGTTTTCCATATAAACCTTAGTGTCTTGTCCTATTCTAACCTTCTTTGGCTATTAATTACACTTCTATGCTAGTTGTTGTTTATATTTACCTTGATTGTAGTTACATCTCTTAGATATTGGTTAAGATTTTGTTAAAAAAACTGATTTTAAAGCTTTTGATTTATGATGAGTGCATGATTTATAGAACATAAAAAAGGTGGCTATGTAAAATGAATTAGGTTTCCTTTGAGGTGTCAACTGAACCGTGTCAGCCTTGGCATGATACAACTCAACATGACATGGACTATGCCCAGCTGTGCTAGGCTTGATTTTTGTAGCTCGCATACCATGTAGGCCTAAGTATGCATCATGCATGCCAACATAGCATGGCCATACGTGCTCGCCTTAATTAGCACGACTAGCAAAAATAAATTAACAACCATCTCGGCTAGCCAAGGTTTTTTTTTTACTCTATTTAAATGGTTAAAATGCCATTTTTAACCATTCTAGCAACTATAAAACACTTAATCTTCAGGATATTTTAGTCTTTAGGGGTAAAATGAATTTTTTACTCTTGCCAACAACTATAAATGGCTAGTTGATGAGTGAATTTTGGGAATAGAAAATTTTTGAAACAAAACTATAAATACCCACAAACACCAACAATTTCTCCCACACCAAACTACTTACTCTTACTCTAATTCTCAAGCATTAAAACTCTTAGCTCTCAACCTCTTCAAGTTCAAAATTTAAAATTTGCAAGTTTCAGCTCCAAGTTCTTTATCAATTCCTCAATTGCATTTAAAGGAAATTGGGTACTCAATCTAACGACTTCTTCAATTATTTTTAAAGTAGTTGGGAAACTAGGTTCTTCCAACTTTCCTTATGATATTGCTTTATTTTATCTTCATGAGAGTAATCCCCACGAGTTTTGCAAATTCTAATGCTAAACCTATTATTGGATCCCCTAATATGGGACTACCTACCGGCGAGGCTCAACAAGCTCAAGAAAATGAACTTCTGAAGTATGATAATTTTATGATACTATTGAATTTCCAAATAAAGATACTTATGTAATTTGTAAAAAAATTTAAAACAAAATTTTCTTGCCAAACATCAAAGATACTTATGCAATGAGAATTTTTCATGCCATTTATTATTTAAGATGAACAAACTTTTTACCTTATTGAAAATTTAGGGGTCCTTTGGCATTGTTTTTGTTTTTGTTTTTGTTTTGTTTTTATTTTGTTACCAATTTTTTGAAAACAAAAACATGTTTAGATACCAGAGTTGTATGTTTGAGATAGCAAAAAGTACAAAAGCAAAAATATATATATATATATATATATATATGTATTTTTTAAAATTTTGTGTTATTTTTTTAATTTATATTTTTATAATTTTTATAATTTTTTTATATTAATACACAAAATTAAATTGTATTAGTAAACAAAGGTTTTTTTTATATATATTTTTATAAAAAAATATAAAAATAATGAGATGTCAAATTTTTTATAAATTTGAATTAGTGAAAAAGGAAGACATGATATATAGATTTTTGTGATAATTAGGAAAGATTTAAAAAAAAAACTAAAGGAGATTTTAAAAATCTCAAATCTCTAACCATCTTTATCTTAAATTTCCTAATTATCTAAAAAAATTACAGATAAATCTTTCAAAAAAAAGATAGGAGAAAATAAATTTTGAGATCGGAAAAACCAAGAAAAAAATTATGAAGAAAAAGAGAGTTGAAGATCTTAGAACGTTTGCCTAAGCCATTAATGTTTATGAGAAAAATATAGTATTCTCTCCCTTCCAAAATACATGTCGTTTTATGAAAAAAAAATTTATTCCAAAATTGTTGTCATTTTACAATATCAAGGCAATATATATTTATTTATATTTTCCAATTTTACTCATCTTCAATTCCCTAAGTTATATAAATGAAAAGAGTAATATTAATAGTCCCAAGAAAAATACATGGTTTCAAGAGATGGTTAGTTTAGTAATTTGGTTGATTTTTATGTTAAATTTTAGATAATTTAATACTATCATTAATTCTTGTACAATAGTTGAAAACATAAAAATTGTGTTTCCACTTTTTGTAAACATGGATGTTGAAACAAAAATATCTTGCCAAACCTGTTTTTCTTGTTTTGTTTCCAAAATTTAGAATTTGCAACAAAAATAAAAATTTAGCAACAATGCCAAATGACCCCTTAGCGTTTATAAAATAACTTCTTTGAGGTTTAAATCAAAATTTTAAATCATTTTCAAAGAATACTATAAGAAAATACTGCCTTATTATTTATCATGAGTATAAAGAAAGCTTAATTTTTGGAATATGTAAAATTCATTTTGAATAGCTCTCATTTGTGCTATTTCAACTTCTCAATTTGAGAACTAATTATTCTAAGTTTTATTGAATTGAAAACACTGACAAACAACAAGTAATTAATATTGTAGCCTATATCATGAGTACTATTTATGTATATAAAATTTAAAATTTATATTTTCAATCACTTTAGATAATGTTTCAGCAAATAATAATGTGGTTGATAGCTTAAAAATGAATTTAAACCCTATGATTTTTAGAAATTTATTTCATATTCAATGTGCATGCCATGTGTTAAATTTATGTGTTAAAGATGGTTTAAAAATAATTTGATTACTATCTTGAAAAATTAGGGTAATGTATTTTATATGTACAAAATTTTCACATAAAAGACATAAATTTAGGAAAATATTATATTCAAATGGTAAAAATTATGAAATTAATTATTAATGTTGAGCATGGGTGGAATTCAACTTATGCAATGCTAGATTGTGTCTATGATAATAGAAATGCTATTTCAATATTTTGTGATGAGCATTTTCCAGAAGTTCAAATTAGTAGTTATGATTGGATTTTTTTTATTTTTTATTTTTTTTTATTTTTATTTTTGGTACATGGTTTTGATTGGAAAAGTAGTAATATGATAAAGGGGTTTTTGAAACTTTTGTATGGTGCAACTAATTTTTCAGATGTTTTTTTATCATACTAATTGTATGATTATTAATAAATTATATTTTATTAGTGAGATTTTTTTAAAATATATAGACATCCTAATTTTGTTCCCGTTATTGCTCCCATGGAACTAAAAATTTAAAAAAATATTTTGAAAAAATTTAACCTCTTCATAACTTATCTATGATTCTTGATTGATGTTTTAAAATTGATGGTACTTTTTGTTTAATTAATTTTTATAATGAAAATATGGGACTTGTCCATTCTTGTTATAAAAATAATTATTGTTGTTTGTTTTATGAAATATATTACAATTTTGATGGAATTTATGGTAATTAGATGAGCTTCTAATTAAACTACAAATATTGAAAATACCCTTTTCATCCGTTAATCTTAATCTGTAGCACATGTTGTAAATATGATTATAAGGAAATTTACCAATGGTGCTTCATCTTCTTTTTCTTCTAATAATGCTAGTACTAGTTTATCTTTATTACATGAATTAAATCTTGATTTAATTCATAATTTTAAATAATTTTCTTGATTAAGAGTAAATTAATAATTTTAATATCTTTTTCATGATGGCAAGCACAAGAGCATATTTATCCTATTCTAATTGTGGTGGCATGTGATATACAACTCATTGATGTCCACTTTAACACTAGAGTTTTGATTTAGTACAGGAAAAGAGTACTCGACGATAAAAAAAAATTGACTGAACTAACAAACAGTGCAAATGTCAATATGTTTGAAAGATTGGTTAAACACAGAAGAAAAATTATAAGACTAAAGTGGACATGGCATAGACAATAATACTGGGGAAGGTGCTATATGAATCGAAGGTTCAACATATAGTGATATAGAAATACACTGATGCTATATTTAAGTCAAGAATTTCATGTCTTCATAATCTACAACTTCAAGGTTTCAAGCTTTTAAGAAATGAAGATTTCAAAGTTGAAATTTTTTGGAAAATTTATGGGATAGATCTGGGGGGTTTTCTCCCTTTGTACTGTTCATAAAAATGACAATGTTTTATTTCTATTTTTTATTTTTTTTATTTTTTCCAACATTAATCTATTATACAATATCAATTTTTTTCAAGTTGTTTTGTCATTACTTTTGTCTTCCTGCAATATTGCATATTAAATTTTAATGAAAGCTTTTTATTTTTTCCATTCATTTCATTTTGTATATAGTTCCTTTCAATAGTTTTCCTTATTTTTTTTTTTCTAATGTTAGGTCCCATTCGATATTTTTATGTTTTTTTTAGAAAGAAACACTTACTTTTTATACTTTTGAATAAATCACAGACTTTTGAGGATATTTTCTATTTTAAATAATTATAAATATTGCAATATATATATATATATATATTTAAATGTGGTTCTTAGACTTAATTTATACTTGAAAGTTATTTATATAATTCTCGTTATATAAAAGTCTTGAAAGTTATTTTTATTCCATTAAAATAATTGTATATTTGCTTATGTACGTGTTTTGTTTTTATATTTTTTGAAGTATTTTCAAGGATTTTTTGAAATTTTCTGTGTTTATTAAAAAAAGAGTCATGGCGACCAACTCCGCACAGCACCGGTTCAACCAATCTGGGTTGTGTCCTCTGCTGGGTCGACCCCAAAGTACAGATGTGTTGTGATTGCCCGATGTAATTTCCATTTGGCCGTGCTGGCCCGTGGGATGCACAAGGCCCTGGCAGCTTCAGGCACATGTTGTGTTGTGCCAACTCGTTTATTGCGGAGTTGCAAGGAAACCATTACAGGAATTAATTTTTCATAAAAAAAAAAGTACTCACAAAATATTTATGGCAACTTAATATCACCTTACAAACACTATACTTTCAATGGCAAGTTTATAGCACTAAAAAGAATGCTTATTCGCTACAACAAAAATAAGAAAATAAAAAACTTTAATATCCAAAAATCAATAATGTATATATATATAACATAATTTGTCAATCTAAATTAAATTGTAACAACAACAGTGGAAAATATATAGAGAATTTAAATTAATTATACAAAATTTGTTTGTAATTGTTAATTTAACGAAAAATGGTTTTTTTTCTTGGAATAGACAAACTAATAGCCCTCCACAGTACACATAGTCACTGAGCAATGAATATCAGTTCCCCTCTCACCTATGAACCAAGAAATCTTTGGTGCCAATTGGCTATAAAACTTTTAGCAAACTAGCTCGTCATAAAAAGAATAAAACGATGAAGTAAGTCATTTTTATAAAGCCAAAATAACCAAATTCATGTCATTCCATGTTAATTCCATAAGAATTTAATTGTGAGTTCTTCAATTGAAATCCATCTCTGATTGTACTGATTTTGTTTGCATATAAGTTTGTCCTCTTTATTCTACTTTGGAGTGTATCTGTCCATTGTGGTTTCTTGTTGGTTCCCTAGAAAGCATCCTAGGCTTTCTTTGTGGTGAGTTTGGCGCTTTGATGGATGGAGAAAAATCATAGATATTTCTCTCCTAAAATCATATATCATAGTTATTGAAGGAGTTCTTGCAACACTTTGGAGATACTTCACTCTATTATGAGCTTTCTCTTGGTATATGTTTCTTGTTAAGTACATATACCCACCTTTTCATTATCACAATTCATAGTGTTAAAATTATAAAAAAAATAGCAATTATTGGAGTTCTTGTAGTTTTCTTGTTATTATTTTTGTCATATCAACTTTTTAACCCATCAATTATTGAAGTGTCCACTGTGGCATTGATACCCTCTTTTCTAGCTTCCTCAAAAGGAATGGCCACATAATTTGTTCTCATTACCTATATATATATATAAGGGGAGAAAGAGAGCCTATTACATGTATAGCTCAGTCCTTCATTAATTCCCACCTTTATGATAATGAAGGGTTTCATCTTAGTCCCCTTAATCATCTTGTTGTTTGTTACCAGTGGTCATGCTTCACAAACAAGTGATATTGAGCTACCATCAGAGGTTGGTCAGAGCATCAATGCAAATGAGATGAAGACATACATCATTCACTTGACCAAGTCTGAGAGCAGGAAGTTACTCGACTACAAAGAGTTGGAGAGCTGGCACAAGTCTTTCCTTCCAAACTTGACATTGGACTCGGGTGAGCCCCGGCTAGTGTACTCCTACTTTGAAGTGATGATTGGGTTCGCAGCAAAATTAACACCTGATGAAGTGCAAGTCATGCAACACATGGATAGCTTCCTGCATGCAGAGCTGGATGTTCAGAAAGATCTACTCGAGACCACATACACTCCTAAGTATTTAGGGTTAAGTGATCCATCAACTGGAATATGGCACACTGAGTCCAACATGGGAGAAGGCATCGTTATCGGAGTGATAGACTCAGGTATCCCACGGAACCACCCATCATTTTCTGATGATCAAATGCCTACAAAACCAGCCAACTGGAAGGGAAACTGCAACTTCACCAACTTCACTTGTAACAAGAAGATCATCGGCGGAGGGACATATGGAATTAACAGCAAAGTGACTGATCCACCAGTGGACACAGGTGGACATGGGAGCCATGTGGCGAGCATAGCCACAGGGAATTTTGTGAAGGATGCCATGGTTGTTGGCAAGTATAGGTACACGGCCTCAGGGATGGCGCCCAGAGCTCACCTGGCCATCTACAAGACAAACTTATCTCGTGCTGATAGTTTGAAGAGTTATGATCAGGCGATGATTGACGGAGTGAATATCATCAATTACTCTATAAGTGCCGAGCCAACCGATAACTTCTACCTTGATACTGCTGCCTTCTCTGGCTATAAGGCCACCAAGAAAGGTATCTCTGTGTCAGTCTCCGCCGGTAACAGGGGAGCCCCAAAATCCCTAAGTCACTCAGCACCTTGGCTCATGGTGGTGGGCGCAAGCTGGCCAGATAGAAGGCTTGCAGCGACAGTGCGGCTTGGTAATGGGGATGAATTCATTGGAGAAACTGGATTTTATCAGCCAACTCAATTCAACTCATCCAATTTTCTTCCAATTGTATACCCTGGAGCCAACAACAAAAAAGAAACTTTAGGTTGCTGGAGTGGTTCCCTGAATGGGATTGATGTGAAGAATAAGATAGTGTTATGCTGGGCAGGTGATAAAAACATCAACAAAGGTAGTGTTGTTCGCTCTGCCGGTGGAGCTGCCATGATTCTTATGGGTTCAATAAAGACCACTCGAAACGACCAACATGTTCTTCCAGTATGCCATGTCAACTCCGACGATGCAAGGAAGATCCTAGCATACTATACCTCGCTTGGAGTATCACCTCCCAATGCTACCATCATATTTAATGGGCAGGTGTCCGGTCGCCGCCCGGCTCCGACAATTGCCACCAACTCGTCTAGTGGTCCTAGTCTAACGAATGGTGGCATTTTGAAGCCGGATGTGATCGCGCCAGGCTATGAGATTCTTGGAGCATCTATTCACAAAGACAACCCCTTCAACAACTATTTCAAGTATTACAAACCTAAGAAATTTCTTTTTAATTAATTACATCTCTTTCTGGCTATCACTAATCACTCTATTTAAACATCAGGTTCGACACTGGCACATCCATGGCATCGCCTCATGTAGTAGGAGTCATGGCTTTGCTCAAGAAGAAATACCCAACATGGTCTCCAGCAGCCATCCAGTCAGCAATAATAACAACTGCAGATGATGTTGATCTCGCTGGAAATCCATTCATTCACATGAAAAACTGGAAGCCATCCAACATCTTTGATCGAGGAGCAGGACATATCAATCCCATTAAAGCAATGAATCCAGGCCTTGTCTACGACCGTAACTTCAATGATTACATTGGCTACATGTGTTTTCTTAATTATAATCCCACATATATGCAACGTTTCAATAGTAGAAAAGTGGATTGCTCCAAAGAGAAGAAGATCAAACCATCCCAACTAAACTACCCTTCCATCATGGTAACTTTGAGTTCCAACTCTCCAGATGAGACTGTTATGAGGACAGTGACCAATGTAGGTAATGCCAACTCTGATTACACACCAAGAATTTTTCATCCAGCCAATGCAAACTTGATCCTCTCTACAAATAGACTCCAATTCTCTGCTCAAAACCAACAATTAAGTTTTAATGTCAAGATAACCATTGGGCAACCAGCTCCTGTCAAGGGCACAATATCTGAAGGAAAACTAGAGTGGGTATCAACATCAGGTGGCCATGTGGTCCGAAGCCCCATTGCTGTCGTCTTTGGCTGAAACATTTCTCATTTATATACATTCGTCATGCATGGTGGTTTGTTGATCTTAATGTTTGCTACTACGAGAATAATGCTTGTTTTCCTTTTCATGTAGCATCTCACTTTGTATTGGATTATTTATTAATTTATGAATGAAGGGAACTTACTCCATATGCTAATTATAATTGATCTCTGGTTGCATGTGTTCATTCAACTTTGCCTGTTACTTGGTGACTGAAGCATATATATGGAATTTACTGTAATGTGATTAAAATTATTATTGTTCTATCATGTTCTAAACTGGAAGTTCAATCTTCAAGTGACTTATTTGAGTTAAACAACTTCAATAATCCAACATTAAACAAAATACAATCTAACTTATAAAACTTAAGCACAAAGAAGTCTCCGAAACAATATGAAATATGGTATAAACTAATTTTTAAGTCCATCAACTAGTAAGCCCATACCACTATTTATGATCTGAGGATTAATCAACAAATTATTCATATGCTTGACAATTCACTAAAAAACCCATTGCAAAAATTGAATCACTCATACTTATGTTAAAGAAAAATTGAACAATTACTAATTCAAATATGGAAAATCTCATTTGATTAAACATCATATTTTCAAAAAGGAGTATCTACATTAAAATAGTTATAAAAATCCTAATTACTTGTATATCCTTATAACATAATTTTCCATTTAGTTCAAATGCTAGAAATACATTATGCAGATGTATTATGCATGTATATGTGCATGTATTATTTTAAAATTAATCAAAGTCAAACAAGCATGTATTTATTGAAATAAATCATTTATAAGTAAACAATTTTCTGTCTATCATTTTAATATATATAAAGATGGGGTCATTTGATGTAAATCAAAATATGTTTTACCTAAATTAAGTAGTGATCATAAAAAATATTTAAATCTTTTTCGTTCACGTCAAAATCAACCTTTAATGATAAATCAAATAGAATATTACAAAAATTTCCCAAACAACACCTAAATCTCAAATGGCATGTATTTTCAAAATTCTTGTTTTTAAAAAAATTTTAGAAAATGACTTATTCTCATAATTCATTAATATTCATTAAATTTTTATTTCTCATAAAGTCATTGTTTCATATTTTAAAAATAAATAAAGTTGCGAAATTCTAGAATCTAATAAATTCAGAAAACCTATAATTTCATAACTCCATAAACTCATACGTTAAGGGACTTTTAAAAGTAACTATTTTATAAATTTTTAGAAATTCAATAAGTTCATAAGACATGTCATAGAATTTCATAGTGTCTAATTTTATTTTCAAAAAAAAATTCTATAGTGCAAGGCTATTCAAGGTTTTCATATTGCCTAACTTTTTTTGACGAAAGCGACAAGCACTGTCAAAGGATAGGCAGATACGAAGGTGCACGATCAATTATGGTGGCTTATAGACCTCTTAAGGATAAATCTCTCCTATCATGCAACTCTAAAAGAGAATGATATAACATCTCTGGTGGCTCCTTCAAATCCTTGCTCTTGCTCTTCAATAGGGTGGCACACTAATTGCTCAATATCCCCAAAAAATCCTTGAAAAGACTCTCATTGAATTGTAACTCTGCATTTTATACCTAGGGTAATTTTAAGGGAGCAGGGGTTGTTACAACCAAAGTAACACAAGCATGTAGTTTAAGTAAGGGTTGTGTAACTCTCAAGAGATTTGTTGTTAAGTTTTGCTACAATACTTGGGCATGTAAGTTGCCACAGTGGTCGAGTTAAAGTACATGACTGCATAATTTTCGCATGTAAGTTTGGCTCAACCAATGTATATTCAAGGAGCTTCCATAACTAGTCTATTTTTACTCCAATTCACTTCTAATCCATACACTGTGAAAATTAGTTCTCCATTATTGGAGAATGATAATCCAATCTAGAGGAAAGAGAAACATGAAAGTAAACATTAGACACTCTCTCAAGGTTTTCTCCCTCTGGAATGACGAAGAACCACGGATGAGATTCCACAAATGCTGCCAAGATTGTTTGTTAATGGCTTCCTTGAAGCTCTAAGGAGTTGGTGTTCTTGATTCCCACTTGGAATGGTGAAGAGTAGCTCTTCCCATCCTTTTTCATCATCTCCTCTTACTTCTTAGCCAAAAGCCCCCACAAAACCTTCAATAAACATATTTATATTCTTTGGCTTACAAGGTATATTACGAGTGTAACCCTGGGTTGTAAGTAACTAGAGATGAAGGATCGCGACACTTACGAGCAGCTTATAAGTGTAAGCCTTACATGTAAGGTCTTCCGTTCGGGTCTTATTGTCCAACTTACGAGCGTAAGCCTTGGACCATAAGGTCTTCTGTCTAGGACTTGTGACCACCATTACGAGTGTAAACTCAATCCATAGAGTTCCTTGCCTAGCCCTTATGATCTAGCTTACGAGTGTAAGCCTAACCCATAAGCTCTTCTGTCTCACCCTTGTGCTCTAACTTACGAGGGTAAGCCCATCCCACAAGCTCTTCTATCTGACTTACAGTGATAAGCTTGGCCGTAAGTGGATGGTGATGGCTTACTCTTTGGCTGAATCTTCATGTTCTGTTGCCGAGGGGTTCTCCTTTTCTCTTGAATTGCTTTATATTGCTCTCTCATGCATTATACAATATGTCCATGCCCTGGATTCATTAAAATAACAAACTAAGTATCAATTTAGCAACATTTAATACAATAAACATCCCAAATGTAAATGATATAATACCATTATAAGTTCATTCACACACTTATCAAAGGCATTTAACAAATTCAAGCAAAAAGATAAGAAATTACTCTTCAATGTAATAAGGTTTCTGATTAGGTAAAGATCCAAGAAGTTTACATATCTTCATACAATTATATCCAACACCAAAATATAGAAGTTCAAATACTGTAAACCCACACAACAACTTCATTCATAATTCCAAATACAAGAAAATACTAAGATCAACACAATAAGAAGGAGATAATGGTAAACCTCAATCTTCAACTTCCAGCCTTCAGTGAAGATCCCAGCTTATTTTGAAAACTAGCTATCAGTAAGAGATAGCCTCTATTGCAGAGAGGAGATAGATCAGAAATGATAACCTTCTACTGCAGAACACCACAGAAGATATATACATCAATCTTCAACTTTCAGTCTCCTCCGAACTCTCTCAAGTCATCCTCTATTCACCAAATTCTCCCCCTTCTGCCTTTTCTCCATTTTTTCTTTCATCCCCTTAACCTAACAATCCTATTCTCTTCTCACTAATGGCCCATATGCCACATGTCCCTTGATTAGGTCAATAACACCATTTTTCTCAAAAGATACATGATTAATTTTGTTTTTGTCTTTAAAGAAGCTTGGATTTTGTAATATGATTGTGAACCTTGAGAAAACCTTACTTTCCTTTATAAAACTAAAAGTTTTTTTTTTTTGACAAATAGGTGACAAGCAGTCTCATTTGAGGGAAATCAGGGACAAGCACAGACTTGGAGTTAATACCTTAACACACTTGTGCTCCCACCTTGTGTAGGCCTTACGATTTGATCTTGGGTCCTCCTCAAAATGAACATCCTATGCAAGGGACCCAGTATCAAGAGGCCAAGAGGCCTTATTCTATTTTGAAGATTTTTTCTTTTTTTTTTTTATTTTTTAATTTTACAACGTTGGTATCTTCTCCAAGTCATGTTCTCAAGAGAAATTACATTGTTCGAATCCTTGGGACTAATTTCCAACAAAAACCTTGCATGAAGAATAATTGTTTGGTTCAAACAGAATCTTACGTTACCACTTGGAATAGGATTACGAGGAAGTGATTGCTGGTTTGGGCAACCCTAGACTTAACAATAATGGTGACCACGCCCGCCTAACCAGTTATTCGGGCCTATATTTTGTCTAAGCCCCATCCATATTTCTAAAGATATGACCATGGCTAGCACAAATCCATCCATATTTATTTTTTAAAATAAAATAAAATAAAATTTATTAAAAAAATTATATTTTAAAATAAAAATAATTTGTAACAAATTAAATCTAGATTTATTTTAATAGAAAAATTAATTTATTTTTACATAAATCAGCCCAGGCTGGGTCAAGTTCGGTCCTAAAACATCATAACTGAGGCTGGCCCATTTTTTAAGCGGGTTCTTTTCTTTGTCCAAGGAGCAAACAATGGGCCTAATATTTTTGGTCAAACCATCCCATTTTTTGGGTGAATCTTTGGGTTTGGGCAGGTAGCCCGACTTTTGGACATGCTTGATAGAAATATGCCCAACTTATGTTTCAGTTGACACATAGTAATCTAGTTGGAATGTAGCATTACTATGTGTGGTTAGGTGAGAATCTTACCTTATTAATTATCATTTTACTAAAAATCATCCTTAGTTAATAGTTGTCAAATGGTGATCACATTCGGGATAATGTTGCTAATTATGATATTCCCTCCCTAATTAACTAAACGAGATAACGTAAGATTGCATTGTCCGCATTCTATGTGCGGTTTTGGTTGGGAGTAATATTAGATAACCCCTGAAATATGGACTAGGTAATATTATATTACCTCATTTGCTTATATAGAGTGAGAATATTATATTCCCGGAATGTGATAATTTGGCCAATATCACTTAGAGTATGATTATTAACTCAATAGGTGGTAATATCAAATTCCTTGTGGAATGTGAATGTTTTTCCCATTATACCCTTCAAATTCAATAAAATGTCAAAAATATTATCTTTCTAGAAATTGGTTGCATTTTTCGAAAGTGGTGATGGAATGTCTACTTACTTCTATAATACTTTAGCATCTTGTTTCAAAGCCAAGACATATCTTTTATTTGTATTTTTATATTTTTTTATAAAGTTTTATTAGTAAACAAAATTAAGCTATATTAGTAAACAAAGTTACACACACACCCAACTTGTCATCCACATCTTCATCCACGTCATTATTTTTTTATATAAATTTTATATTTAAACCTTAAAAATCCTTAAATTCTTAAAATTTAAAAAAACTATAAAATTATATTTAAAATCTTAAACCCAAATACTACATAAATCTATACCATAAAAATCTAAAAACTTAAACCCTAAATAATAAATACTAAACCTTAAATCCTAAGCCCTAAACCCTAAATCCTATGCCCTAAACCCTAAACTAGAAAACACAAACCCCCCTGCATGGGGTTTTTCGGTTTATCATTTACAAGTTTTTATCTTTTAAGATTAAATGTTTAAATTTAGAAATTAGATAATAAAAAAATTTATTTTTTTAAAAAAAGAAGAGATAAAGAAGGAATGACGTGGATGCTGACATGGATGCCCATGACATCCACGTCATTCGGAAAATTTATTTGTTAAAAATACCATTATTCTATATATAATTGGCATCCAGTGACCCGCCGATGCCCCCCACCAACCATCGGCGGCTCGCCGCCTCAGCCCATCGACAACTTGTCATCTCAGTGGCATGAGGCCACCTGCAACCTATGGCCTACCACCATCTGTCTTGTCTTTGTAACTGAGGCCTACTGCCACTAGCTGTTGGCCACCTCCGATTAGCCAGTGACATGTCACCACCAGCAGACCAATCACTGGTGCTCAACAACATGCCATCCCCGCCACTAGCCACCAACGGCTCACCTCCGCCGATCATTGTCGGTTGCCTCATCTCCGAAGACTAGTGTCTATTAGACAATCGGGCACTCATGGTCTACAGACAAAAAAAAAAGATAGTGGTCCAAAAGTCTCTGATGTGTCAGATTAAAATTAGAAAACTAATGTTTTGGAAATGTTTTCAAAAAGTTGGAAAACATAAAAAGTTTGTTTCCACTTTTTTTGAAACCACAGAGTTGGTTTATAAAATCTTTGGAAACAAAAATATCTTGTCAAATGCGTTTTTTCCCCAAAATTTGAAATTGGTAGCAAAAACAAAAAACTAGATACAATGCCAAATGACCCCTAAATTTATAGCATTCAAGAAACCACAATTAATTGGATTGCAACATCAATGACAATTAAATTGATGAAAATGAAGTCAAGATTCAAGATATAACTCAAAGTTTATCAAATCCAAATACCAAAGTGTGCTTAGCTATTCATGTTCATAAAGATCAACCAAGATTTGATTAAGCTAAAAAAAATCAATGAGAATATAAAAAACACCCTCAAATTATACAGATTGAGGCTATTATTATTGTTATTATTGTTCAAGGAGGTGAGGTTTGCCCAACCTTTTATAAGCGCAAAGACCGAACCTTAAAAACCGTTATTATTGCATAAGTCTTCAAGGTGTGTTGTAACTTTTTAAGAATTATTTTTGGTTGGGGTTAATATCACATTACACTCGAAATGCGAATCAGGTAATCTTATATTACATCATTTGATTATATAGACTGGGAATATCATATCCAGGAATGTGATAACTCGGCTAATATTACTGGGAATGTGATTATTAACTCAATAGGTGGTAATCTCACATTTCGAAAGGAATGTGAATTGTTTTCCTATTATACCCTTCAAATTTAATAAAATCTCAAAAATATCAATTTTCTAAAAAAATTCAAAAATAAAACAATTTACCTTTCCAACCTTAGCCTCTGAACTTATCTTCCTTCTTTTTAAAACAAGTAAGTTTGACTTAATTAATATTAATAAAAATTAACTATATGAAAATGAAAATTTATTTCTTAATAATAATAAATATTTATTATTAATCAATTTTGATATTTATTTCAAAAATATTATGAAATTTGATATATTTGACACTTATTAAATAATGGTATTTTAGTAAAAAAGAAAATTGTATTAAAAGATTCCCAGCTAACCAAACACAGTAATGCTACATTTTAAACCATTACTATTATTAAAAATTAACGATATGAAAATTTAAATTTATTTTTTAATAATAATAAATATTTATTTTTAAACAATTTTAATATTTACTTCAAAATTATTATGAACTTTGATATATTTTACACTAATTAAATAAGGGTATCTTTGTGAAAAGATAATTTGTAATGAAAGATTTCCAACTAATCAAACTCTATAATGATACATTTCCAACCCACATTACTACATTGTCAACTAAACAAAAAAGTTGCACATATTCCAGTTAACAACATGACTTTGGAATCATATTCTTAATAGTCCTATTCTCAACAGTAATATAAGATTCCATGAAGCAAACAATCATGTGATAGGTAAGCCCGACACAATGCAATTAAGTTAATATTGAATTTTGTACAACGCTTATGGAATTTAGCAGCTTGAACTCAATGAATTGCAAATTTATTTACTTTTTTCTAACTTTCTATAGCGAGTTAAAGGAAAAGTTCAATTAGTTTTGGTAATTGGAAAATTGTTGTTTTTTTTTTTTGACAAATGAGATAAGTGCAGTTAGTTAGGAGCGGATCCATGGGCTGGGAATTGATTGTCTAGTCTACGCTCTCTTACCCGGCAAGGAAGGATGATCCACAAGCCCAAACTCACAACCAGAGGCCTATTATCACCATTTTGTTTAATGGGACTTAAATTCGGAAAACTTGAAAATCTCATGTATACCATATTTTTTGTAGAAGGACTAATGTTGTGAGCTATGAACCTTTTCGCGGTTGAGAATTTTTAACTCTTCATTGTATGTACAAGCCATTTAATTAAAGAGTGTGGAAGTACAACTATTAAATAGGACAATGCCTTTTTTACAGACACCCTTCCATTTGAATTTTAATTGTATGTTTTGATTCATTAACTAATCTTAACTCTTGAACATGTCACTTAAGCGTTAAGAAAATACCTCTTAGTTTGAGTAATTACTCACATTTGCATGGACACACTGATTCAAATGTCAGTGACTTTTACTTTCAAAAAACTTTTCAAAATAAACACATGATAGTCAACCGATTTGCTTTCCAAATTTAATGTTCAAATGGCTGAGTCTGTTTTTCTTGAAGGATGGTAGCAATGGAGATCTCAAGCCTTCATCAATAAAGTCTCAGTGGAGAAATTGCACCAAGAAACAATAATTGGTGGTTAAATTTCAACATTTCATGTCTGCATCCTGAATCACTGGGAATAGCTCTCCAAAGTGGCCAAGAGCCTGAGAAACTATTTATTGAATATAGATGTGTTAAACTAAATAATTATTTAAGGATTTTTTTTTTAAGCATAAATAAAACTTCTGAAATGGAAGGTAAACTCTGTTCTTGCACAAAGAAAGGAATGAATGAGTCACATGGGTCATGTGAGAGCCAGTTCATGCTCAAAGGACAAAGTCCTACCCTCATTTACAGGATGATTTTAGAGGACATGAAAAGATCCTACTCCAATATTTCAACAAGCCCCCCTCTAATTATTAATGACCATAAAAACACTTCTTTTGTGAGCCCCCGGATAATCATGATCACAAAAGCAAAGAGTGAGTGAATGAGTAAGTGAACCCCATCAAACTCTGACTAAATAATGAAACTTGCCCCATTTGAATTCCCCTCCATTTCCATCAAAATCAATCAAAATCCTTCACAAAATGCAACCAAGTTTCTTGTTTTATGCATTGGCTGTTCTATATTTCCATTGTTTGAATGGATGACTTGACATATGGTGGAATACAACCCATCAATAGTGGATTTTCCACATCACTTTCATGAATTATACATTAAAAAAATGAGTGCATTCAAATTTGTCAAACTGACCGGAGAGTTTTAACCACTATTATAACAGTAGAGTTATTATTTCAATTCTATTTTCCAACACAAGTTTCATCTTCTAATTTGTCCATATTTATTTTTTAAAAAAATAATATTAAATAAACTGTTTAAGATTTTAAAAAAGAGTGATGTTTTTATCTCTGTTAGCATTAGTTCACATGTCATTAATATAAAACTTTATGTGTTAATAATTGGGATATGAAAGTTTCTAGTCACGTCACTGATTCACTGGAAATTCATGATTTTGATTTCTATCAGTTGCTTTTCAACTGAATATTTAAACAATTTAAGAGAATCCCTTTTATAGTGACAATCTAGTCAAGCCCATGTTGATTTCAGGTATTAATTATTGCTCACTCAAGTTTGATTTGTTTCTAAATAATCACTGAATTTACTAATTATTTCAAATGCCAGTCACCCGAATGATTATCAGCTTCATTAGCTAATATGGACACTGTAAAAAGTTCAATCAACATTTAAAAAATTGTGTCCACGTCAATTAACGAGCTCTCATAATCGTTCAGAATCGCAGATTTGAAATAATTAAGAATCTCGATGATTATTTAGAAACAAATCAAACTTGAGTGAGCAAATTGTAATTTTACCAAACTTTAGTGATTATTCAAAAAATTAAACCCTCATGAACCCTTATGATATTCAAAAATTACACTTCTATCATCATAGAATTTCTAATAAATAAATATATAAATTTATTTTATAATATAAAATTATTATATAATTAATAAACCATGTAAAAGACTAAATTTATAAAAGAAAACACAGATCATTCATATCTATTATTAGATAAACCTGTTAGTGCATTTGGATCATACTATAAACACTTATGAATATAAACTTTGTTTACACCATAAAAAAAATTATTAAAGAAATGTATGCATATAAGCTGCTAATATTCTTAAATAAAATGAATAAATGACTAGTTCATTGAAAGTTATAACTATTATTATCATGCAAAGATAAATAGTCTATTAGGGCTTATTATAAAAGTACAAACTTTGAACCATATATTATTAGAATGGCATGAATTTGAAAATTTGTATTATAAAATTATTTTTATTTAGTTAAAGAAATCACAAGTCCAAATTTACAGATTTTGCATTTAATTGTACAATTTTGATATTATATAATTTTTTTGGTAAATTAATATTTAAAATTTGAAAATACGAGAAAGAAATGCTAAATACCAAGTGGACAAAGAGGTATTTGTCATGAAAAAACAATGAAATTTGTTATAGATTAAATATTTTATGTGGATTGCTAAATCTGAGGAGATTGAAAATTTGATTTTAACTATATTTAATGAGTTTGATATCAGATTTTTGCCTGGGATTGGGATTTGTAATTTACTAAGATTATTCTATTACTCTTTCCATCTTTTGGATTTGAGTAAATATTTACCATTTTAAAATTTTTGTCTCAAATTTGTATTTTGTCTATTTGATTTACATAAAGCTTACTCTCAAATAAATAATTTATTCACAAATAAAGTATAGTTCATGATATTCAACAAAATTAACTATTGTTGCTATTCTTTAAAATCATACAGAAATAATTACAATTATAAAGTAAGTTGAGAATGAGTTTAATTAAGATTGATGATCCAATAAATTCTAGAAATGTGTAATTTGCTTTAAAAAAAAATTCTAACAATATTATACGAAAACAATATTATATGCATAAGTTAACTGAAAGGAGTATAGATTAAAGGGGAAAATGAAACACATTCCACTAAACTTTTTTTCATATATATGATTTCTTCAAAAGAATAGTGATACAGATGTTAAACAAATTGATTCAATTGATAACTTAGCAGAGATATGTTCACTTAAATAATGCCTATTATAATATTTGAGAAACTGGTATATAAGATTAACAGGGTGGAGCTACATGTTTAATTGTCCCCACAAATATTGTAAAAATATTGATTAGAATTATATATATATATATATATATATATGAGAAAATTATTAAATTGGCCCAAGTAAATTTAAAAAATATATAATATTCAAAAAAATTTATGAGAAGCATGTGAACCATTATACAAATATTAAAAGTTTTAAAAGACACATTCTAACATCTGCATTTATTTCGTTGTGTTTTTGTTTTCTTTGACAATTTTAGAAAATTTAAAACTAAATCTACATTTTGTCTTATTCATTTTTAATATTTCTTAGTTATCTTCCTAATTTTTTTGTTCAAGCAGACCAAGAAAATCACCATGCAATGTCAATCTTTTTAATTTAAAAATTAAAATATTAAAATTTTCTACTCACCTTTCACGCTACATCAAAAAAATTTGATTGAACTTTAAAATTAATTTCTATTTTCAATCATTTAAGATACTTTTTCAAATATAAATTTTTCAACGAATTTTTTTAATTAGGGTGGATTTCAATAGATTTTTTTTATATTGTTTGAACTACAAATAGGGATGTAAATGGGGCGGGGCGGGCGGGACGGAGAATGGATCCCCGTCCCCATCCCCGCTTCCCATGGGTCGGGATTCCCAACCTCCAAATTCCCTGCAGGGGGAAAAATTCTCCCCACTCACTCCCTTGCGGAGTCCGGGATTCCCCGTCCCCAACCAATTTTTTTTATTACATAAAATTCTAATAATACTATGTATCAATATATATATTTATATTAAAATAGAAGACCTATTTTACACTTGTCAATTTTTCATAAAAATTTTACCAATATTATTTTAATAACATTAAAATATTTATAACATAATACTAAATTATATTATTTTAAACTAATTTTTATTATTTTATCTCATAATATATAATAAAATTAATTTTTTAAAAATATTATATATTTAAAGTTGATAAATATCTTATTTTATCTAATCTTAATTTTATCTTAATTTTTAATAAAAATAAAAAAATTTATTAAATTTTGTAAAAAAAATTTCATATAATTATATTTGTACATGACACGGGAGTAACACTAGTATTAGTAAAAGTCTAAAACATTATTAATAAATACCAAAAATATATTTTTTTTTAAAATCCAAATATTTGGTCCTTATAATCTTATATTCATATTGAATTTTTTTAAAAAAATATATAAATAATCATATAAGTTATTTTCTATATATATATATATATATTATTAAAAATCGGGGAGCTGGGAGGGGATCCCGCGAGGCAGGGAATGCCCTTCCCGCCTCCCATCCCACGAAGCGGGGAGGGATTTTCCCCTGTTCCCCGCCCCGTGGGGTGGTTATTTCGGAAATCCCCACCCCATCGGGGCGGATCCCCGCGGGAAACGAGGGATTCTCCGCCCCATTTACATCCCTAACTACAAAACATATATATATTTATTAGCCCTATTTGGTAAATTTTCCGCCAGAGAGATTGGAATGAGTCAACTCAGAGATATTAAGTAATACCATGACAATTTTCCTTTAAGCAAGGCTTTGTTCCACTGGGTTTTATTAATAAAGTTTTTAATGAAGTAAACTACTATGCATATTATAAGATATTTACTCGTTTTCTTTCACCAAGACTTTTTTCCCACATGGTTTTCCTCATTAAGGCTTTAAAGAGGCACAGTAGCTATCAATGGGACATCAAAGGAGGAGTATTGTAAATACAACATTTTATGTGGATGTCCAATTTCGTGGATTAAAAATTTGGTCTTAGCCAGATTTGACAAGATTGATATTATTATTTTTTTTTCGCATTTAGGGATTGCAATCTATAATTGATTGAAATATAATTATGCAACTCTTTCCACATTAGAGCCTTTTTTTTTTGTGATAAAAAATTAGAGCCCGTTTTGGTTCTCTTCCAATAAAATAAAAACATTTTTCTATCTATTTGTTTTTATTTTCTAGTTATTGTTTCACTCTCTTGTTCAAGTATTTATAAAATAAAAACAACTAATTTTTGATGTTAATGAAATCATGATTTCAAAATTAAATTACATGCTTACAATAAATAATAATATAATTAAATAAACATTGGATTCAGTTAAAATTACTAATTTTAAACATACAAAACAAAAGCAAACTCATCAAAACCCAAAAGGCTATTTGGCTACGAGATTTTTGCTTTACTGTAATAATGAGATTTACACAGTATGTTAGATGCATAGTCATGTTTAATTGGGAATTTGTATTATTTAACATATTTTGTTATTACGTTTAGTTGGTCATGGTAAATAGGGATGTATTTGAGCCGAGCCGTTCGTGAGTAGCTCGGTGTACTGCTCGATAAAGGCTCGTTCGTGTTTAGCTCATATTGTAAACGAGCCAAGCTTGAACATCATTTTCAAGCTTGATTAATAAACGAGCCAAGCTTGAACATCCAAAAGCTCGGCTCGTTTTGGCTCGCGAACACAGCTCGTGACCAAGCTCATGAACAAGCTCGTTTATATATATATATATATATTACATTATATATATGTATATGTATATGTATATTAAGGTGTATATGTGACTATGTCATTGTTGTCAATTTGAGTTACACATATAGGGCTATAAACTACTATTTGAAGGCTAGCTCATTAAAAGCTCAGGTCAACTAGTTCATTAAGTTAAATGAGCTCATACGATAAACGAGCCAAGTTTGAACACCACCAAACTCGCCTCATTAAATCTTGTGAAGAACTCGTTTATTGTATAATTAAAAGCTCGTTTATAGTATCATTTACAATTTTATTTGTAACAATCATTAATATAATCAAACTCAAATCGAGTTGAGTCACACTTGATAATGATTCATTAAATAAGTTTACTAAATAAAAAAATAAAATATAAAAAAAATAGTCAAGCTTTAATCAAGTTAGCTAGCTAAGTCTAAGCTTCTAATTTTCTTAACAAGTTGAGCTCGAGCATGATGCTCGAAAGAAGCTCGATTAGAGCTCGAGCTCGGTTAAAATAGTAACGAGCCAAGCTTGAACATAAAAAATGAAGCTCGAAGAAAGCTCGGCTCGAGTTCAAGCTCGATTAAATAGTAACGAGCCAAGCTTGAACAAGGCAAAGCTCGGCTCGGCTCGGCTCGTTATTGGTAAACAATGCAGTAAATTAGCAAAATTTTCAAAATACTCGTGAAACTAAAATTTGATTGAACTTAGAATGAGACAAAATTTTTAGATGAAACATAATTACCAGTACTACATTATAAAAAAAAAAAGCTTTATGCTATGTTTGGATTGAGGGCCGGCGAAGGAAAGTAAAGCAAAATGAGGGTTTTGGAAGGTCAGAGTGATCCCTTCTCTTGTTTGGATAGGTATTTTTAATTTAACGAAGGGAAATATATTTGCTTTTATGAAAATTGATGTTTGGGAAATATATATTTTGGTCTCACTTCTATGGGCCCCCAATTTTTTAAGATCTAATTTTTAAATTTTTTTAATAATAATTTTAAAAATTCAAAATTTTTAAAGACTTTTAATTTAATATTTAGTCAATGTTATATAATCTTAACTAACTTTTAAATTTTAAAATAACACTTTAAGATATAAATATTTTTATTTTAGTGGCGGGCAGGAGGACTTAGGGGGTGTTTGGTTTGAAGGAAAGGAATGAGAATCATTACTTATATTGAAAAGCCCCTTGTTTGGATATGGTGTAATGGGAGTGGGAGGCGTAGGCGAGTGAGAGAGGCATGGGGAGTTTCCATGCCTCTCATTTTTGAGGAGTGGGAGGAATGAGGGTTATGATGGGTAGAATTTACCCATTTACCCTTTTTACTTTTTTTAATTATAAATCTATTAATCTAAATAATCTCTTATAATAATTAAATAATAATTAATCCGAAAATATTTAAATACAATATTAATTATAATAAATAAATGAATAGTATTAAAATGAACTATTTTAATTTAATACTTAATTATTGTAATTAAAGTGAATAATAATTAATATGAATGGTTATTATGACTTAATTTTTTAATTAAAGTTAAATAATTATTTATTATGGTTAATTAATTGTTAATTAATGATATTAACAAAATTTTGGATATTAACAAATAGTGTCACATGTGAGCTATTAAAGTTAAATATCTTTTTATAATAATGAATTTATTTTAATATTTAAATAATTTTAAAAATAATTATCACACATCATTATATATATAATAATAATGATATTCATTTATATAAAAGGGCATGACGGTCATTTTATCATATCTTCTTTTTTTACTTTTTCTCATTCCCAATAAACTACCTCCCCAATCCTTCCAACCAAACATAGTTTTCATACCCATGCCTTTTCCAATCCCCTCATTTTCAATACTCCTCCACTCCTCTCCATTCCATTCCTTGCAACCAAACGGCCCCTTAGTAAAAGTAGGAAAGGATATGGGTGAATGGTATGCAAATATACAAAATTACCTTTATGATATAGTTATATATCTTTTTTTTAAATAGACTTTATTTTTATTTTTATCTTGATGATTTACTTAGATTTATTAGTTTCAATTAAATTTTTAAAAAATAAATAACCTATAAATAATATCCACAAATATGTTAATTGCAATATCATCAACTTTCAAAAATTATACTTCATACTTATCTTCTTGGAGAAAATCATAAACAAAATCATCAATATAACAAAATAAATATCAAAATCAATTTAAAAAAAATCATTGGAGAAACTTAAATAAGGCATGATAAAAAAGAGATTTAGAAGAAAAATAACTTTTGTTCAGATCGATGGAGAAACCCTTTAATCACAAAAACTCTACTTAATTTCTGTCTTATTATCTAGTTGTTGACAAGTTTTTTTTTGTCCAATCAAAATAAGAAATAAGGAGGATAAAGTGGGCCAATAGGATAAGCTTATCATATCGTCAAACTAGGATATCATATTCTATCATTCTTATCATGCCCACCAAACTGGCCTTTAATGTATAATTAATCTCACATCTTCTTTAACTTTTCAAATTTCTATTATATCCTCCTTATCTCTTCTAATGGTTATTTATGCATTTGTTTTTATCTTATTATCTAGTTGTTGACAAGTTTTTTTTTTGTCCGATCAAAATAAGAAATAAGCAGTGGGCCAATAGGATAAGCTTATCATATCGTCAAACAAAACATGGTAGGATATGATAGGTTATCATATTCTATCATTCTTATCATGCCTACCAAACTGGCCTTTAATGTATAATTAATCTCACATCTTCTTTAACTTTTCAAATTTCTATTATATCCTCCTTATCTTTTCTAATGGTTTTTTATGCATTTGTTTCTCCAAAATAATCTAATATTTATTATTTTTACTTATACATAAATAACTTTTATAGTTTTTATATTGTTATAATTTTCCTTTATTGAGTTTTATTTACAAATTCATCACAAATGAAATGGAGTTTAGTAACATGTGGGAAAAAAACATCTTAAATAAAATTAAGTTTTTATTAAATAAATTAAAGGGTCAATTCTAAGATTCCACTTGAAAACTTTTAAATTATCGTGTGATTATAAAAAAAAATAAAAATTCACGTTACTGAAAACTACACGGCCCCAAAAAAGGAAAACAGCAGAACAACTTATGTCATCAATGCAAAAGCTATCTCCATGATGGGAAGAGTCATGCCTTTCAGATTTTCATTAATACCATGTATTATTATTTATTTAATATTTTAACAACTCCAGGGGTTAAAAAAAGAAAAACAAGAAATTTAGACGGTAAAAAAGGTCTGTGACCGAGAAAAAAAATAAAATAAAAAAATTGGTGATAATAAATTTTTGGGCTTTATATATACCGGGGACCTCTTGTTTGTGTCCCCTTCTTGTCGCTCACCGTTGGTAGCACCTTCTTCGTCTTCCTTGTGAGCGATCTACTACGGCCGGTCAGAAGCTGGGTTCTTCATTGCCGGTGCGTTTACTCATCTTGGAATGCATCAAGTTCTGATCTTTGTTTGATCTCTGTTTGTGAAATCTTTCCCTTTTTTTGGTTTTTTTATTTTTTTTCTAAAAGTCTGTTTTTTTTTTATATTATTTTTGTGATTTGTAATGTGTGGTCATTGCTTTTTAGATAATGTGGTATGGTATGTGATTTTCCTTAAAATACAATTTTTGGGTTGTTTTTTGAAGTTATCTTTTCAAATTATTGTTCTGTTGGTGGTTTCTTTGGTATGGCACTTCAAGATCATGTTTGTTTTTTTTTTTCCCTCTATTTTGTTTCTTGATGTGAATAGTTATTCTCTCATGATGAGTTCGGATTGATTGAAAATAGATTTAGAAAAGAAGAAGAAAATTCAAAATTTTCTTCAATTTTTCTCATAACACTTTCCATGTTTGGATTGTGCTTGTCCATGATCATTTTAGAAGAAGTATATTGTTTTTTTCTTTTCTTGACTTTAGTTCTGTGTTTTTGATTCAGACCATATATGAAATCTGATTGCTAAGGAGTTTTGAGCATTGATCCCAATTGAAGTAAGTAGTGATCTTCCGATCTTCATTCCATCAACCAATAGAGTTCTTGTAGAACTATTTTGAACATGGATGAAACCAGAATAAATACATCCTTGCTCCAATCATCATCATATAGGCTCCCTGACTTCAAACAATCAGTGAAGCTTAAGTATGTCAAGCTTGGATACCACTACCTTATCACCCATGCCATGTACCTCTTCCTTACTCCACTCTTGGGGATCATTGTTGCCCAGCTCTCCACCTTTTCACGCCAAGATTTCCATGAACTTTGGGACCATCTACGTTTCAATCTTATCTCTGTTATCATTTGCTCAGCACTTCTTGTATTCCTTTCCACCCTCTACTTCCTCACCCGGCCTCGACCTGTTTACCTTGTCAACTTTGCTTGCTACAAGCCTGAAGAATCTCGAAAATGTACTAGGCAAATCTTCATGGAACGGTCTAAGTTGACTGGTTCATTCACTGACGAGAACCTAGAATTCCAACGCAAAATCTTGGAAAGATCAGGCCTTGGTGAGGACACTTACCTCCCTGAGGCTGTCCTTAATGTTCCACCTAACCCATGCATTGCTGAGGCCAGAAAAGAAGCTGAGACTGTCATGTTTGGAGCTCTTGACGAGCTCTTTGCCAAGACTAACATTAAACCGAAAGATGTGGGGATTTTAGTTGTGAATTGCAGCTTGTTCAATCCAACTCCATCACTTTCAGCGATGATTGTGAACCATTACAAGCTCAGGGGAAACATCATTAGCTATAATCTTGGTGGAATGGGTTGCAGTGCTGGACTAATCTCGATAGATCTTGCTAAGGATCTTCTTCAAGCTCACGCTAATTCCTATGCCTTGGTTGTAAGCATGGAAAACATCACTTTGAACTGGTACTTTGGCAACAACCGATCTATGCTTGTCTCTAATTGTCTTTTTCGAATGGGTGGTGCTGCGGTACTCCTGTCCAACAAGAGCTCTGATAGGCATCGATCAAAGTATCAGCTGGTTCATACTGTGCGTACCCATAAAGGTTCTGATGATAAATGCTTTAGCTGTGTGACCCAGGAGGAGGATGCTAATGGAAAAGTTGGTGTTTCCCTGTCGAAGGATCTGATGGGAGTTGCAGGTGACGCTCTGAAGACCAACATTACTACATTGGGCCCTCTTGTGCTGCCCATGTCTGAGCAATTACTCTTCTTTGCTACATTGGTCGGGAGAAAGGTTCTCAAGATGAAGATAAAGCCATACATCCCAGACTTCAAGCTGGCTTTTGAGCATTTCTGCATTCATGCTGGAGGGAGAGCAGTACTGGATGAACTGGAGAAGAACTTGCAGCTTTCCGACTGGCACATGGAACCTTCAAGGATGACTCTTTATAGATTTGGGAACACATCAAGCAGCTCTCTTTGGTATGAATTAGCTTATACTGAGGGCAAAGGAAGGATTAAAAAGAGTGATAGGATTTGGCAAATTGCATTTGGTTCTGGATTTAAGTGTAACAGTGCAGTCTGGAAGGCTCTGAAGACGGTGAATCCGGCAAAGGAGAAGAACCCTTGGATGGATGAGATTGACAACTTCCCTGTCCCTGTTCCAAGGGTATCTGCAATTTGAGTTTAACTCCAATTTTTACTGTTTGAATGGATTCAGTCACTAGATGAACCAGTTGTAGTCATTAGGTATCTGAACTCATTAATTTCAATGTATTTGTTTAGATCTCTATTTATCTGTTAATGCAAATCCTGCTATTTCTGGCTAATGAAAATGCTGACCATCACAACCATCACAATCAATCTCGCCTGCGGAAACACAAATGAAAGAGAAAAATAATGTCCTGGGGTTATGTTTTAAATTTTTTTTTACTGAGCTTTTCTACCATGGATGTACAGGTAAGTAGATCATGTGATTTCACAATTGCTCAATTATGGAGCTTTGCTTCGCCAGCTAGCACTGCCCTGGTTGAAGATTAAAGAAGGGAAAAGTGCATGGGACCAACATATCCATAGATGCTACCTGCTCCTTTTCTGCTTCAATGCAACAACGAAAATTTGCTGGCAACTTATCAGAGTTTTTGTGACAGAAAAGCTTCTATTTTATTTTCCCATCAGTTAATAAGCAAACTCATAACAACTCACCTGCGTCCAAAAGCTGATTGCATTTTCAGTCAGTAAGGTATTTTTAATTTCTAGTCAATAACTGAAAAACACGCTAGATACAAAATGATTTTAGATGTTTGGGAAAAGACAGGCATTTTGGCAGCAGCAAAAGAATGTTGTGGGTTTAATCAATCTTTTGTTGATTTGTTGATGAGAGATTTGTGGATGTGGGGGATGACTCCTCCTCCAGCTATGGTTCCCTTGATGAGGGTGTCGAGTTCTTCGTCACCACGTATGGCGAGTTGTAGATGTCTTGGCGTTATACGCTTCACCTTCAAATCCTTGCTTGCATTGCCAGCCAGCTCCAACACTTCTGCAGTTAGGTACTCCAGAATGGCTGCAGTGTAAACGGCAGCTGTGGCCCCCAACCCGTCCATTTGCCGCAATTCTAGACTTCAGCAACCGATGGACACGACCAACTGGAAACTGCGATAAGATGGAAAATAATTATAGCAAGGATCCAAACAAAGTATGCTTGACAGTACATGAACATTTCCAACATAATCTACAACAAGTTGAAATTTTGACAATGGCTACTCGTATCAATGTATTTACAGAAAAATCACATTCAGAAATAGAATCAACAATTTTTTATAAGGAAAATTGAAGCATCTGTAAAAATAAAATCAATGTATCCAACTGTATTTATAAAAAAAATTGAAGCTAGTTTTTGATGTTAACGTTCAACAAGATTTTGTTCCACATGGCATGGGCAAAGAGAAAGAAGATGAGATGGTCTACCATTAAACTTGTATCAGCTCGCAGCACAAAAACTGAATTTTACTAATTCTAAACTTGCATGTCCTCAGTTTTAAATGTGGTGAGAGTCTGAAAGTGAAAACTCGTTAAGTCAAGCCAACCACATTTAACTCTTCCTCAACCCTAGGTCAGCAGAAGACTAGTGCATTAGGGTACGGCTTACTCATATGCGGATGCTATATTTAATATAAATTATGAAGGAAATGCAAAGAAACTTAGAACAGGGAGCAGATTTAGGCCTCCTATGTGCCGAAAGAAGAGTAATGAATCATACTTGAACCAAAAATATTTAACAAATTGACTTTCCAAATATACAATAGTCCTATTTTTCTTCTTGGAAGTCACAAGATTACATCTCAAAGTGATTTGGACGGCTATCATTTCTTTGTGATGTCAACAGGGAAAAGATATTTGGTACAAAAAACATTGCTCATATTGTTAAGTACCCCAAAGAGTAAACCATCTCAACCAATAAATTGTTATATCTATATCGTTTTGGTCTGAAAGAAGCAATTTTTCGGCATTATTCCTTCTGGGTTACATTTTCGAAGTGCCCGGTGTCAGAATCCCAACTCTGTGCATGTATAATACAGTTCAAGAGATCTAAGTGAATTTTTGGCCTAGAATTTCTTTAGGCGGATATTTATCATTGAAAAAAAAAAACGTCTTAAGTGCACCATTCTGCTCCTGAATTCACCTGAAGTAAGGCACTGGGAGAGGAAGATTATCAAACTACTGACGACCTCGAAATTTAGCACCAAATGAGCAAAAGATACATAGCAAATAACATACCCAAGACTCCAAACCTTTTTAATGTAAAATCTACCAGCCATGCAAGTTATAATTTACAACCTAGCATCTTCAGTTTATTGTTGGAGTTACAGAACAAATCAGACAAAGTTCCCAGTTCCCAGTAAAATTCATGCTCTTGCTAAGTTATCACAAAGTGAAAGTGAGTTGGTGCAAGTTCACCAAAATCTTGAGGATTCAACTACAAAAGAGATCGAGAATTGTCGGATATACATTAATTTGAATCTTTCAAACCTTTCCCTTAAGTTTTACCAGGTTAAATATTCCAGTGAGGCATCCACAAACCCTGTTTCATATCTCATATCTTCTCTTCTTCTTTCTTTGGCTGGCAAATATCAAATAAAGGTTCTTCTCATGTGACCACTGGGCTGCAGCTATAGGATTGGTTGCTTACAGTTCAACTAAACAAAGAAGCTTGCCCATAGCAACTATTCTTCTTCGTCTATTTTCCTAATTCTTGCTATGGTTAGGCAAGGTCAAAAGATATTTACTCTTCGTTTTTTTTTTTGGGAAAATTTTACTGTTCAAATTTGAAACTTCGAATCACAATTTCATATTAAATGATGAATGATATAAAAAAGAAAAAGATAAAAGTTTCAGAGTCCTACACTACATAGTCACAGGTTTATTTCTTTTAAAATTCCTAATATTTCAAAATGTATATGGGGCAGGGATGTTGCTAGGTTCAAGGATTGGGGTTGGGAGTCATTTTTCAGACACCAACCCATTCCCCAAAAAAACCTAAGTGTGAAGTGAGTCCCCGCAGAATTAGTTTGGCTTGTTATCCCTACTAGAAACCTGATATCATCCTTGCATGGAGGGCAAATTAGTCTTATATCAGTTACAGACATTCAACAATAGCTTATTTCTACCTGAATATCATTCAATGAAATTCATTTTGTTAAGAAAATATGAATCACTCTGAGAAAACTAAAGTGAATCTCTGTTCATCATTTGGCAACAGTGCACCCTTGCAACTGTTCCACACACTTGGTTCTAATGATACAGAACTACTCAACCTGAATAAGCAAAAAAGCATTAAGACATTCAAAATTCAAAGCAAGAGCATTTGTCGTCTTCTTATTACCTCTACATAGCAAATTCAGTGAAAAAGTACTGTTTTCAATTCCTCAAACCCCATACATGGATAAGAATTAAACATACTCTGTTCTATACTGCATGAAGATGACAAATAAGTAAACAGAAAATTCTGCAAACCAATCACAATCTCTGCACTATGAGACAAAAACAAAAGCTTTCATTCTTCATTGAATCTAAAAGAGCATCGTGACATAAAAAGCAACATTCAAAACATCTACCGATGATCCAACACACCGAAGATGATCCAAATTCGAAACCATTGAAAAGAAAACAACTCATTGGCATAAAAAAACGCAATCCAGAACGTAAAGGAACAAAATCAAAAAGCAAAACAATAGATTCAGGAGAGGAAACAACAAAGAACCTGGAGGCCAGCACGAGATGATCGAGAGACGGGCTTCTTCTTGTCTTTATCATTATGGAGACCCGCCGATCTCCCCATTATATACCCCTTGGCACCCTTCCCTGACATCGTTCCTGCCAAATGTTCGATGAATTGCTCCAAAGAGAAGTAAAGCGAGAAGAGAAGAGAAGAGAAGAGAAGATGGCAATGCGCATGAGATCGAGAAGTATCGGGGTTGAGAGTTGAGACGAAGTAAACCCACTAACTAGCTACCCCATAATTTCATGGAAATTACAGGTTAGCCCTTCACGTATAAATACTCTCCCCGTGGATCAGCACCGTCCATTCGCCCCTTGATTAGTGGGATGGCGGAGTTTGACTTTGGCTTTTAGTTTACATTTGATTATAATTATAAGTCCCCATAAGTAAATAAATATATACGTGTATATATATATATAAATTGTTCATATCATCCCTCCAACTTTCTCACTTGATAAAAAAATCCGTGGATTATTTCATATTCCCAAAAAGTCCTCTCTTTTTCTGACACCATATTCCTTCCATCATGTTGGCTAGATTTTGTTCAGTAATGTTGTCTAAGCCTTTCTAGAGATCCTTATGGACTTGGTAGCATTAAGATATCAGTGGGAATGCTTAATCTGGAATAATCTCCAAAACGATATTTTCTTGCCCATGCATAGATCTTCTTCATGTGGAGTTCGGCAGCTGGCATGTGTGAAATTAGATTTGGGAATGGGAAGTACATGGGGACATGTACTGGTCAACGTATACCTTCAGGACTTTTGTTTTCAACACCATTTGGCATCTCTGGTTGTCAATAATGGTGGGGCAAGTTCTTTTCCAATTAGTGGTTGCACGTGCTCGCCATAACAACATTTGTCTTTTGATATCTCCTGGAATGATCATGTCTTCTAGTCTAATAGGAGTTATCCTTTCTTGTTCTGGCTTATGATAACGAAGAAGAGTTATCTTGATATGATGCCTTACTTCATCCTTCTTCACATTGGCATCTTGTATCTTTATGTGCTAATTCTCTGAACACATTTCCTGCTATTGCGAATCCTACAGGAAAGATATGCAAGGTAAGTATATATATATATATATATATATATATATATATATATATATTAAAAACTAACAAGTTTATTTTTGCGGAAATGGCAGGTAAAAGTTTCTATAACCAACAATCTCCTCTTGAACACCAACTAAACCATCCAATATTTCCCCCAACCTCAGCTTTAAGATTTAAAACCCAAGCAAATCTAAACCTGTCACAACATGTCATTCTTGATAAACTTTGGGCTAACAGACATGACTAAAAAAATCTCATTCAACTATTTCACTCCTTGGCAAAATTCTTCCACCAAAACACATGACCAAAATCCATCACATATACCATTACCAGAAAAACCCAGTGTCAAAATTTTCTTTAAAACCCCAAACATTAGATTACATGGTAGAACAAGAAAAAAGAATTAAAATTCTGAAAACAAGAATAGTTCAAAAGACTGAAGAAATAAACAAGATTTCAAGATCAACTTCAAGAAATTACAAAAGAAGCAGAAGACATGAAGCAAATTATGATACTAGAAAGAAGGCAAAGAATGGAGAAATTTGAATTATTTCCTGAACCAATTGAAGAAGTAAAATAGATCATCTGAAAAAAGTGACGGCAACACAATATGATCAATTCATCTCTAAGCAAGAAGTGTTAAGACAACCAGCAAAGGAAGAAATCTTTCCTGTTAGATCAGTAAAATATGATTATCAAGGAAATTGAATACGAATATCAAAATGTATACCAAGAAAGGAATTACATCCATTAGAACATCAACAAAGAATGATTAGATTAAATAAATGGAAAAAAATCATTAGAAGAATAATATAAATCCATTAAAATTTGTTATACATGAAAAACTTAATAGACTCAACAGACATAACCTTAATAGACAATTTAGTAAATAACTTAATAATATATACATTAAGAAAAAATAAAACTCTAAAAGAAAAAATAAAAGCTAGACAATATCTTTGGTTAAGAGGAGTTCAAAGATATATAACAATAAGAGATCAAATTCATCATCAAGCAGAATCATTTATAGAAGTAAGAACTAAAACAAAAGAAAAAGACAAACATGGTAAATCTATCGGTTTTGATATCTAAGATACTCATCTTGGTGAAAGTCTTTATATTGGGACAATATTGTATCCTTTGGAATTTACTACCAGTTTTATGTATTTATAGAATATTTCTAATGGGATTAACAAGTTTGGGGGTCATGTAGATTATTTCTGGATGGTTGTAATTCATATCTACTTCGATGGATTCTATGGTTGCTTTAGTCATGTTTTTGATTTGTCTTGTATCTTTACTAAAACTTTTGTCCCCAATCCTTTCTTGTATCCCACCTTACAAACCAAGGGACCTTATATAGGCTCCAAAGATTTAACCTCTAAGTAACTTAACCTATGGTTAAGTAACTTAACCCATGGTCTACCATGGTTTTAATTGAAATACAATTAAAGCCATTAAGAAAAATATCTAAGCAACATAAATACAAATATAGCAGAAGTCTTGTCAAGTCACTATTATAAATAGTGTCTAACCATGGTAGACCATGGGTTAAGTTACTTAACCACAGGTTAAGTTACTTAGAGGTTAAGTCTTTAGAGCCTATATAAGGCCCCTTGGTTTGTAAGGTGGGATCACCACCACACACCTCACCCCCTTGGATGAAATAAACCTTAAGCTTTGTGCTAAATCTCTCCCTTGTTCTTGCATATGCTTCTATCTCCCTCTCTCTACTCTCTTCTAAGCTAAGCTTTCGACCCTCATAACCTTTACTTCACTTAGAGCCTTAGAACTTCCATCCCTCTTCACTTGAATTAGCAAAAGCAATGTCTCCTTGCATAATATGGATTCCACAATCTCGAATGAGCCCCAAGTAAGTTGAAAGGCATCCCCAGATCCATGTGGTATTAGATTTATGGTTTCTTTCCTCAACAAAAATAGGGTAATATTCACCATGCAGGGGTAAACCCTTAACAAGGTCCCCAACATGTAGATAGTAAGTTTCTATCTTGGTTTTATGACTTTTTATTGATCCATAAACCTTAAAACAAGAAAGAAAAGAAAAAATTTGAAAAATTGGAACTTAAAATGATCTTAAAATATGTATAAGAGTTGATCTAAATTGATATAAAGAGGTTAAAGATAAACTGGAGAGCACCAAACAGTACCCACCAGAGAACAGGAGATCCGTTAAGGGGAAAAAGAGTGTGGAGGTAAGTCTTAACTCTGAAAGTTGGAAGGATTTACTCTAACATATTAAGAGATACTCATGATGCTTGGTCTCTAAGATAGCTTAGACTGTTCTTATATCAAGATAAGTGAAAGCTAAGAATTAAAAAAATTTAAAAAAAATAAAAAATAAAAAATAAAAATAATAGTAGTATGTAAAGGAGTCGAAGTTTTTTTTTAGTGTGTAAAATAGGTTTGTGGTTGTAGCAGCACTCTAGATAGTACTTTTACTGTTGTAAAACTTTGGGCTTGCCCATGGTTTTGTAGAGTGGGTTTATAAGAGTCTTGTCAAGTCACTGTTGTAAATAGTGTTTGACCATGGAATATTGTGTTGCCATCACTTTTTTGAAGATGATCTATTTTACTTCTTTAATTGGTTTAGGAAATAATTCGAATTTCTCCATTCTTTGCCTTCTTTCTTGTATCATAATTTGCTTTATGTCTTCTGCTTCTTTTGTAATTTCTTGAAAGTTGATCTTGAATTTTTGCTTTATTTCTTCAGTCTTTTGAACTATTTTTGTTTCCACAATTTTAATTCTTTTTTCTTGTTCTACCATGTAATCTAATGTCTGGGGTTTTAAAGAAAATTTGACACTGGGTTATTCTGATAATGGTATATGTGGTGGATTTTGGACATTTTTCATTTTTTTGGGGAAGAATTTTGTTAGGGAGTGAAATAGTGGAATGAGATTTTTTGGGTCATGTCTGTTGGACCAAAGATTATCAAGAATGACATGTTGTGACAGATTTAGATTTGCTTGGGTTTCTGAATCTTAAAGCTGAGGTTGGGGGAAATATTGGAAGGTTTAGTTGGGGTTCAAGAGAAGATTGTTGTCTATAGAAACTTTTACCTGTCATTTTTGCAAAAATAAACTTGTTTGTTTTTAATATATATACTTACCTTTCATATATTGGGGGTTTTATGAAGATAGTCTGAGTTTTCACCATAACAAGAGCCGCATATAAACCTACTTGACACACCCCTTGAGTGTGTACCGCAAGTGCATGGGTTGTCGAAGTAATAAAATTTCCCGGTGAGTGGGTAGTCATATCTACAAGGAATAGTGCTTGGAAACACAAGTATTGCTATTTAACTATAGTGAAAACCAATTTGTGATTTGAGTGAACAATATCAATGCAAATGAAATAAAGAAAAGAGAAATGAAATGCAATAGGAGTAAAGAGAGGTAATCGATAGAAAGATAGGGTACCCGGACATTGCTCACTCTAGGACTATTGTTTCAAGTGAAAGACTAATTATTATGCCTCCTAACTGAAGTTTAATGAGTCATGGACATCCAAAGATACATGGTCCCAAAACCTAAGGTCAACCGTGACTAACCCTATACTATGCCCCACGGAAAGGGATGCTCTCGACGCCTCACACTGTGTAGAGTTGCTTAAAGCTCTAGGGGCTTCAAGTGATAAACCCTGTTCCCTAATAAAGATCTAACCCTTTGGTCCAGGTGAAAGACCCCTAGTCACAATTAAGCCCCAACACTAAAGATTACTTCAACACTTCACTCTGTTGCTTGCGCAGCTAAGGCCCAGTGGAGTTTGTCTCTTAGCACTTTACTCTATCATGCCCGCAAAGAACTCTTGGAACACGGAGATAGGATAAACCACATTGGAAGGGAAAGGGGACATTTTGCTACTTCTCGACTCACCCTCTCGACCCATCTCCAACATTGTTTTGTCTAATCCTAATGAAGTATCATTCATTCACAAAGGATTACCAATGTAGATTCTTAACCCAAGTGTCACTTTAAGGGAAAAATCAATTTAAGAAGCATTCAAAGGTTGGAACTCAATTAAAACATCAATTAAAGAAACATAATAAGAGTCAATGAAACAAAATCATCCTAGGGTTTACAAGTCCAAGCACCCACTAGTGGGTTTAACTCTCCATGGAGCAATATACAATCAACAATGAAATCGAAAGTAAAAACATACAATCCATAGATAAAACCCCCTTGTAGTCCGTATTGATGGTCTTGTGGAGCCACCTCGTCTTTTCCAAAGGTTCCATTGTCAAGCCTAGGGCACACCTCGCCGAATCGATGCCGACGAAAGCTTCCCCAATAGCTCTCTTCCAAAGAAATATGATGTCGAAGGCCGTAGAACCACTCCAAAAACCTAGGCAAATCCTCTCCAAACCTTAGCCACGAGTAAATAAATGGAAAAAAATCATTAGAAGAACAATATAAATCAATTGAAAATTTGTTATTCATGAAAAGTTTTAATAGACTCAATAGACATAACCTTAATAGACAATTTAATAAATAACTTAATAAAATATACATTAAGAAAAAATAAAAATCTAAAAGAAAAATTAAAAGCTACACAATTCCTTTGGTTAAGAGGAATTAAAATATATATAACAATAAGAGATCAAATTCATAATCAAGCAGAATCATTTGTAGAAGTAAAAACTAAAACAAAAGAAAAATACTTGGATCTGGGGATACCTTTCAACTTACTTGGGGCTCATCTAAGATTGAGGGATGGAAGCTCTAAGGCACTAAGCGAAGTAAAGGTTATGAGGGTCGGAAGCTTAGCTTTGAAGAGAGTAGCGAAAGGGAGATAGAAGTATATGCAAGAACAAGGGAGAGATTTATCACAAAGTTTAAAGTTTATTTCATACAAGGGGGTGAGGTGTGTGGTGGTGCC
>NW_024087741.1:0-24788 GCF_009730915.1 Dioscorea cayenensis subsp. rotundata
CATTCCAAAAGAAAACATAGGAATAGTTTTGATTCAGAAAGGCGATAAATGGGATATATTCGAAGACATACAACTATGATATTATATTACCATTTTCAGAAAGAAAACATAGGATAAAATTCTTATTTATGTGAGGTATTATGAAAGAACATATAAAATTAGGTTTTGATTCTTCAAAAATAGTAGGGATTTCTAACGGGAAAATATTGGATTAGGGTTTTGATTGAGAAAATATGGAGACATTTTCAAAAGAAAATATGAGGATTAGGTTTTGATTGAAAGGAAGAGATACATTATAAAACACCCAGATTTGTTTTAAGTTATAAAATGGATTCTTAAAAAGAAAACCTAGGATTAGGGTTTTGAGTTTAAAATATACGACATTTTCTATAATAGGAGCCACTTCCATTGTAGATGTAACAATAACTCTCAGAATACCTACTATGTTGACTCAAAGAGCCCTAATCCTATGTCTTTCTGGAATGTCTCCTATCCTTCAATCAAATCTGAATCCTTTCTTTCAAAACCCGAGTCCTATGTTTTATTTTCGGAATGTTTCCTGTGTTTTAGTTTTGAATCAAAACACTAATAATTTGTTTTGTTTTTGGAATGTCTCATTTGTTGGTAATCAAAACCCTAATCCTATCTTTTTGTTTTGCCTCGCTTGCTAAGTGCCTCAAAACCCTAATCCGTGTTTTCTTTTCGTCAATGTCAGTCACCATCTTTTAATCAAAACCTAATCTCTATCTTTTTAGGAATGCCACCTATCAAATCAGCTAATCTATGTTTTCTAATCGACAGTATCTCTAACTTTCTCAATCAAAGCGCAGTCTTATCGTTTTTAAAACACGAGATACTTATGTTTTCCAAAAGCAAAACATAATATCATGTTTTTTTTTAATGTTTGCTATTTTTTGTTTTGGAAAGGTCAACTATTTATAATTTTTTAATAGAAACCCTAACCTACATTTTTTTTTCAGAATGTCTACTATTTTTCAATGAAAAATCCAATCCTTTCTTTTTTGAATAGGATTAGGATTTTGAAACAATACCCTACTCCAACGTTTTCTTTTGGGAATATCACCTAAATCTTGGTTTGAAATCAAAACCCTAAACTACATTATCTTTTCTGAATGTCTCCTTTTCTTAAAAAACCTAATCCTTTTTTTTCTTTCAGAATGTCACATATTTATAATAACATTTTTTATTAATAGGAGACATTAAGAAAAGAAAACATGGGATCCTTGTTTTCAATCAAAACACTAATTCCTATGTTTTCCTTTCAGAACACCTACTATATTTGAATCAAAACCATAATCCTATGTTTTATTTTCAAAATTTTTCATATTTTTCAATCAAAACCTTAATATTATGTTTTATTTTGGGAAAATCTCCTATTTTAGAATCAAAACAATAATCGTATTTTTTTCGTAATGCCTCATATTTTTCAATCAAAACGCAAATTCCATGTTTTCTTTTCGGAATGGCTCCTATTTTTTAATCAAAACAAAATTCCCATGTTTTCCTCTAGGAATGTCTGCTTTTTTTGAATTAAAATAATAATCCTATGTTTTCTTTTTGAAATGTCTGCCATGTTATTATTCAATCAAAAACCTAATCCTAAGTTTTCTTTATGGATGCCTACTATATTTGAATCAAACCAAAATCATATGTTTTCATTGCAAAATGGCTCCTATTTTTTAATCGAAACCCTAATCATATTTTTTGTTTTAGAAAGGTCCTTATTTATCAATTTTGAATCAAAATCCGAGCCTATGTATTCTTTTCAGAATGTCTACTATTTTTATATCAAACCCTAATCCTATGTTTTCTTATACCAATGTCTCCTATCTTTTGATTAAAACGTGAATCCTATGTTTTTTTAATGTCTACTACTTTTGAATCGAAAACCAGAATCCTATTTTTTCTTTTCTCATTGTCTACTATTTTTGAATTAAACCCCTACCGTTATGGTTTCTTTTCGTAATGCCTACATTTGAATCAAACCCTAATGTCTACTATTTTTAAATCAAAACCCAAGTCTTATCTTTTCTTATAGTAATGTCTCCTATTTTTCCAATAAAAAAACTTAATACTATATTTTTTTTTCGAATACTCACTATTTTTCAATCAAAACCGTAATTCTACATTTTCTTTTAAGAATGTCTCCTATCTTTCAATCAAAACCCAAATACTTTATTTTCTTTTCCTAATATCTCCTATTTATGAGTTTTCAATTAAAACCCTAATCCTATCTTTCGAAAATAGGGTTTTCTTTTCTAAATGTCTCATATTTTTTTATGAAAACCCTAAACATAAATTTTCTTTGCCATTCCAACAATACTTGAATCAAAACAGTTATACTATGTTTTCATTTCAAAATGGCTCCTATTTTTTTTAATCAAAACCCTAATTCTATCTTTTGTTTTGTAAATGTTTACAATTTGTTAGTTTTAAATCAAAACCATAACCTATGTTTTCCTTTAGGAATGTCTATCATTTTTTAATCAAAACCCTAATCCTCTATTTTCTTATTGTAGTCTGTCCTATCTTTCAATCAAAACTCGAATCCTCTATTTTTTTTCTTAATGTCTATAGATTTTTAATCAAAACCAGAATAATATTTTTTCTTTTCTTAATGTCTACTATTTTTGAATCAAAACCCTAATGTTATATTTTTTTTTTCAGAATGCCTCTTATTTTTTAATCAAAACACTAATCATGAATCCCTCCTATTTTTTAATCAAAACACTATTCCTATATTTTCTTTTAGCTATATCTACTATTTTTAAATTAAAACCTTAATCCGATGTTTTCTTATAGTAATGTCCCCTATTTTTCAATCAAAACCATAATACTTTGTTTTATTTTTGGAATGTCTACTATATTTGAATCAAAACCATAATCCTATATTTTCTTTTTGAAATGTCTAATATCTTTAAATCAAAATCCTACTCATATGTTTTCTTATCTTAATGTTTCCTATTTATCAATTTTAAATCAAAGCCCTAAGCCCTACTCATTTTTTTCCAATCAAAACTCTAATCCTATATTTTGTTTTTTGAATCTCTGCCTATTTTTCCTGTTCATAGTGTCTCATATTTTTTAATCAAAACACTAATCCTATGTCAGATTATTGGACATTCAGAAACCCTAATCCTAACTTTTCTTTTCGAAATGCCTCCTATCTTTTCGTATTGTCTACTATTTTTTAATCAAAACTCTAATCCTTTAGTTCCCTTCTTAAATGTCTAGTATTTTGTATCAAAACCATAATCTTATATTTCTTTTGGGAATGCCTACTATTTTTTTATCAAAATCTTAATCCTATGTTTTCTTATAGTAGTGTCACCTATTTATCAAAAATGTTATGATAAATATGAGAAAACATATGAGGCATGTAGAAAAAAAGACATAGAAGTAGGGTTTTTATTCAAAAATAGGAGGTATTATGAAAAGAAAACATAGGATTATATATTCCAAAAAAACATAAGATTAGGGTTTTGATTAAAAAATAAGAGCCATTAAAAAAACATAGAGTTATGGAATTTTTTGAAAAACATGGGATATTACTATAAGAAAACATAGGAGATAATTAAAAACTAAAAAACAGAGGATTGGGTTTTGGTTAAAAAAAAAGCAGATATTTCGAAAAGAAAACATAAGATGAGGGTTTTCTTTAACAGATAGGAGGCATTCCAACAAAAACATAGGATTAAAATTTTTATTTAAAAATAGCAGACATTCATAAAAGAAAACATAATATTATGATTTTGATTAAAAAATATGAGACATTTCGAAAAGAAATCAAAATATTCTGGTTTTGATTGAAAGATTGGATTAGTAATATTTCTTTTTGAAAATGTCTCTTTTTTAAAAAAATATGAGACCTTTTGAAAAGAAATCTTAAGAGTAGAATTAGGGTATTGATTGAAAAATAGGAGACATTACTATAAGAAAACATAGGATTAAGGGTTTGATTAAAAAATAGGAGACATTACTATAAGAAAAACATAGGATTAAGCGTTTGATTAAAAAATAGGAGACATTACTATAAGAAAACATAGGTTTAAGGTTTTGATTGAAAAATAGGAGACATTACTATAAGAAAACATAGGTTTAAGGTTTTGATTGAAAAATATAATACAAGAAAAATATGAAATATTAATACAAGAAAACATAAGATTAGTGTTTTGATACAAAAATAGTAGACATTCTATAAAGAAAACATAGGATTAGGATTTTGATTGAACAATATGAGACATTTTTAAAAGGAAACATAGGATTAGGGTTTTGATTGAAAAATAGGAGACATTGCTATAAGAAAAGAAAGTATTAGGTTTTTTATTGAAAAATAGGAGCCATTATGAAAAGAAATGAAAGGATTAGGGTTTTGATTCAAAAAGAGGAGATATTCTGAAACAAAACATAGGAATAGGGTTTTGATCCAAAAATATGAGACATTATTATGAAAATATAGGATTAGAGGTTTAAATCAAAAATAGCGAACATTCGGAAAAGAAAAGAAAAGATTAGGTTTTTGATTGATAAAATGGAGACACTCCGAATATAAAACATAGGTTAAGGTTTTGATTCGAAATTGAAAAATATGAGATATTAAGAAAAGAAAACATAAGAATCGGGTTTTGATGAAAAGATAAGAGACATTTCGAAAGAAAACATAGGATTAGTGTTTTGATTCAAAAATATGAGACATTGCCAAAACTTCCATACGATTATTGTTTTGATTAAAAAATAATAGACATTTCAAACATATGACTAGGGTTTTGATTCAAAAATAGCAGGCATTCCGAAATGTTCATTGTTTGAATCAAAACCCTAATCCTACCTTTTCTTTCGAAGTCTTTTCTAATTTTTAATTTAAACCTTAATCCGATGTTTTATTTTTGGAATGTCTCATATTTTTCAATCAAAACCGTAATCTTATGTTTTTCTTCGTAATGCCTCCTATTTTTTCTTTTTGGAATGTCTCATATTCATTAGTTTTGAATCAAAACCCTAGCCAATGTTAATTTATAGTAATGTCTCTTATTTTTCATTACGAAATAATCTTAATGTTATTCTTTATGTCTCCTATTTATCATTAATGTTATGGTTTCTTTTTCCGAATATCTACTATTTTTAAATCAAAATCCTAATCCTAATAGGAGCCATTCCTATTTTTGAATTAAAAACATAATCAAATCTTTTGTTTTGGAAATGTCCTCTATTTTTAGGTTTGTAATCAAAACCAAAAAATATGCTACATTTTTTAATTTAAATATAGTATTTTTTTATTCAAATATTGTAGGCATTTTGAAAGGAAAACATAGAATTAGGGGCTTCATTGAAAAATAAGATACATTATTATTAGAAAATATCGGATTAGGGTTTTAATTAAAAACTGATAAATATTCGACATTAAGAAAAGAAAACATACGATTCGGGTCTTGTTCGCAAAATAGTAGACATTCTAAAATAACATAGGGTTAGGGTTTTGATTTAAATATAGTAGGCATTCCAGAAAGAAAATATAAGATCATAGTTTTTATTCAAAAGTAGATGAAATTTGGAAATGGAAACTTAGGATTACGGTTTAGATGAAAACTAAAAAAATAGGGGACAGTTTCAAAACAAAACACTATATTAGTGTTTTGATTCAGAAATAGTAGACATTCCCTAAGGAAAACAAAGGATTAGGATTTTGATTATAAATAGGAGACATTCCAAAAAGAAACCATAGAATTGGTGTTTTGATTGAGAAATAGGAGACATTACCAAAAGAAAATATATTAGAATCAAAACCCTAATCCTCTATTCTCTTTTTTAAATACGTCTTATTTTTCTATCAAAACATTAATTTTATGTTTTATTTTCCTAATGTCTCATAATTTTTTAATAAAAATCCTAATCCTATGTTTTCTTTTTGAAAATTCCTAATTTTTCAATTTTTAATCAAAACACTAATCCTATGATTTGTTATAGTAATGTTTGTTGGGATCTTATCAACAAAAAAGGGAATTATCATGCAAAAAAAAATATACATGCTGAAAAGCAATGGATAACAAAAAATTTTAAAGGCAAGTACGCATAATAAAACCCTAACGCATGCCAGAATTAGAAATAAAATCTAAAGAAATAGATAATTAAACGTTTTACATTTGTTTTTATGATGATTCTTAACGTACCTTTGTTTCAGCGAAATCAAAAGAGATTGTGAATCTCGTCTCCCTATTGAATCATGTACACATGAACACCCATGGGAATCAAGCAGGTTTGCTAGTGCCTCAAGAAACAACGCTTGTTTCTCAGTTTGAATAGTAAGCACCTGAGATCGATTAATGAGATAAAAGAGAAAAATAATTTTCTCTTGGTCTCAAGATCTGGTCTACAAATAAGAGAAAAAAGGGATTAGGAATGGTAGCGACGGTGGGTTGCAGCGGCAAGAAAGGGAGAAGAGGGGTTGGTGACGGCTAGGGTTTCTCAAGAGATTATCTCTCAATCACTCTATTGTCTCTTCCTCATATTAGGGTTAGACCATCTATTTATGTCAGAAACCCAAAACCCTAATTTATGCTAAAACCCTCACTCCTAGTCAAATTAGGACTCTCTTCTTTACTTTATTAATTAAACAATTTTAATTAACCAAATCAATTAGCTTGAATTAACACTTAATAAGACCCAACCCAAATAAGATATTCGGTCCACCTAGTTAAGTTTATCACCAAAACCCTAATCTGATGATCCAATGAGTAACAATTATTGATCCTTGATCTCAACATTCTAATTGTACAATCATGTATGTCCATTTAACATCAGTAATGAGCTTAAAAAACTTTAACGCTCATAAATCATAATTATTCTCTAGAAAGATAATTCAATCACCCAATATTAAACGAAGGTCAATTTCGAGAATTAACGGATCCTATCAGAACCTCATACAATCCTTTGCCATTGAATATCTTAATTAGCATAAGGCATGGAGCAAGCCACCATTATTTAATGCTAATTAATTTCTTGATCTCTTAATGAACTAACTAGGTCATGTAAATGATAACTCTTATCATTTTCTTTGGGCGTGGCCACGTACTACTCAGTCTCACTAATCAAGTGGCCAGTGATATTCACTATCTCTAGAGAGAGGGTCAATCCCTTCACTTCACATCAGATTAGGGTTTATTAAAAATTAGGATTAGGGTTTTGATTGAAAAATACGTGACATTCTGAAAAAAAATATCGGATTAGGGTTTATTAAAAATTAGCAAGCATTCACAAAAAAAAATAGATTGGATTAAGGTTTTGATTACAAGAATGAGAAATTTTGAAAATAAAAACAAAGGATTAGTGTTTTGATTCAAGACTAAAAAATAAGACACATTCTAAAAAAAACATAGCATTAGGGTTTGAATTAATAATAGGAGCCATGACAAAAAAACATAAGATTAAGATTTTGATTAAAAAATAATAGACATAATGAAAAGAAAACATAGGATTCGGCTTTTGATTCAAAACTGATAAATAAGAGACATTAAGAATGGAAAAGATACGATTATTGTTTTGATTAAAAAATATGAGACATTACTAAAAGAAAAGATATAATTATGGTTTTAATTGAAAAATAGGAGACATTATTGTACGAAAACATAGGATTGGGGTTTTGATTAAAACCCAAAAAATAGGGGACATTTACAGAAGAAAATAGAGGATTAGAGTTTTGATTTAGAAATAGCAGACATTACCCAAAAAAAAACCTAAGAATAGGGTTTTCATTGAAAAATAGGAGACATTTCGGAAAAAAAACATAGGATTATGGTATAAATTGAAAAATATGAGATATTACGAAAAGAAAACATAGGATTATTGTTTTGATTCAAAAATAGCAGACATTACAAAAAGAAAATATAGGATTAGCATTTTGATTGAAAAATATGAGACATTAAGATAAGGAAACATAGGATTAGGGTTTTGTTTCAAAAATAACAGACATTCCGGAAAGAAAAGAATGGATGAGTTTTTTAATGAAAACATAGGATTCGGTTTTTTTAATGCCTCTTTTCTTTTTAATCAAAGCACTGATCTTATGTTTTCTTTTTGGAATGTCTGCTCTTTTTTAATCAAAACAATAATCGTATGTTTTCTTTTTGTAATGTCACATATTTTTTAATCAAACCCCTAATCCTACCTTTTTTTATTTTAAGAATTCCTCCTATTTTCCAATCAAAACCCTAATCTAATGTTTTCTTTTCAGAAAGTCTGCTATCTTTGAATCAAAACAATAATCCTATATTTTCTTTTTGTAATGTTTCATATTTTTCAATCCAAACCCTAATCCTATGCTCAGTTTTCGGAGTGGCTCATATTTTTTAATCAAAACCCTAATCCTATATTTTTTTTTTTAAATATCTACTATCTTTCAATCGAAACCCTAATCCTATGTTTTATTTTGGACACATTCCCTATTTTTCAGTTTTTAATCAAATCTTTAATCCTACATTTTGTTATACCAATGTGTCTTATTTTTCAATCATAATCCTAATCCTATGTATTTTTTTTTTGAATTGTGTAATTTTTTCAATAAAAACCAATCTTATGTTTTTGTTTTGGAATGTATAATTTTTTCAATCAAAACACTAATCCTATCTTTTGTTTTTGTAATCTCTGCTAATTTTTAATCAAAACCCTAATATTCTATTTTCTTTTCTAAATGTGTACTATTTTTAATCGAAAAACCTAATCCTTTGATTTCTTTCCGAAATGCTTCCTACATTTGAATGAAAATAATAATATTATGTTTTCCTTTGTTAATGTCTGCTATTTTTGAATCAAAACAATAATCATATGTTTTCCATCGTAAGGTCTCATATTTTTTAGTCAAAACCCTAGTCCTATGTTTTTTTTTGGAATGGCTCCTATTTTTTAATGAAAACCTTAATCGTATATTTTCTTTTGGATCGCCTCCTATTTTTTAATGGAAACTCTAATTTTATGTTTTCATTTGGGAATGTCTGATGTTTTTGAATCAAAACAATAATCATATATTTTCTTTTCATAATGTCTCATATTTTCTAATCCAAACCTTTTCCAATCTATTTCATCAAAACCTTTTTGGAATACCTTTTATTTTTTAATCAAAATTCTAATCTTATGTTTACTGTTTGGAATTTCTCATATTTTTGAATCAAAGTAATAATGCTAAGTTTTCTTTTCATAAGGTCTTATATTTTCAGTAAAAACTCTAATCCTATGTTTTTAGCTTTGAATCACGATTGAATCCTATGTTTTCTTATACTAATCCTATCTTTTTTATCTAAACCGTAATCCTATTATTTCTTTTCTTTTCCTATGTCCCCTGTATTTTTTGTGTAATGTCTGCTATTTTAGAATCAAAACCCTAATCGGAATGTGTCCTATTTTTTATTCAAAACCTTAACCCTATGTTTTCTTCTCAAAATACCTCTTATTTTTCAATCAAAATCGGAACGTAGTTTTTCTTTTAGGAATGTCTAATTATTTTCAATCAACACCCTAATCCTATGTTTTCTTTTGGAAATGTTATTCAAAAATATGGGACATAATGAAAACTTTTGTAATGTCTTATATTTTTGAGAAAAAGGTGACATTTTCCAAAGAAACATTACTAAATATATCTTTCAGGCAAAACCCAAATACTATGCTTTCTTTTCGAAATGTCTCATTTTTTTTAATCAAAACCATAATCCTATCTTTCAAAACCCTAATCCTAAGTTTTCTTTTTGTAATATTTGCTATTTTTTATTCAAAACATTAATTCTATGATCTCTTTTCGGAATGTCTCCTATCTTTTAATCAAAACCCTAATCATATGTTTTATTTTGTGAATGTTTGCTATATTTGAATCAAAACCCTAAACCTATGTTTTCTTATATTAATGTGTCCTATTTTCAATCAAAACTCTAATCCTATATTTTCTTTTCGAAATGTCTGCTATTTTTTAATAAAAACCCTTTATCCTATGTTTTTTATTCGGAATGCCTCCTATATTTGATTCAGAACCCTATTCCTTTTTTTTCTTTTTGGAATGTCTCCTATTTGCAAATAAAAACCAAATCCTATGTTTCTACTTTCTTACTGTCTCCTAATTATCAACTTTTAGTCAAAACCATCATCCTATATTTTCTTATAGTAATGCCTCCTATTTTTCAATCAAATGCTAATCCTATGTTATTTTTTTTTTTTCGGAATGCCTACTATATTTGAATAAAATGACTCCAATTTTTCAGTTTTGATCAAAAACTGAAAAATAGGGGACATTTCCAAATTAAAAGATAGGATTAGGGTTTTAATTCAAAAACAAGAATGACTCCTATTACGGTTAGCGTTGTTCTTCAAAAATAGTAGATATCCTGAAAAGAAAACATAACACTAAGAAAAATAGGTGACATTAAGAAAACATTCCGATTATTTCGGAATTAAAATAGGAGACATTACTGTAAGAAAATATAGGTTAGGGTTTTGATTCAAAACTAATAAGTAGGAGACATTCTGAAAAGAAAAAATAAGAGGTATTCCGAAAAGAAAATATTAGATTAGGGTTTTGACTAGAAATATGAGACATTCCAAAAAAAAATATCGGATTAGGGTTTGATTAAAAATTAAAGGAGATTTCCAAAATAGAAAATAGGATTAAGGTTTTGATTAAAAGAAATGAGACATTCATAAAAAAATAAAAGGATCTAGTTTTAGATTAAAATATAGTATGGTTTTGTTTTGAAAATGTCGTAATCCTATGTTTTCTTTACAGAATGCCTCTTTTTCTTTATCAAAACCCTAATCCTATGTGTTCTTCTGGGAATGTCTCATATTTTTCAATCAAAAGCTTAATCCAATGATTCCTTTTTGAATGTCTCATATCATTCAATCAAAACGCGATTCTTATGTTTCTTTTCTTAAAGTCTCTTATATATACATTTTAAATCAAAACCCTAGCCTATGTTTCCTTTTCGGAATGTCTCCTATTTCTCAATCTAAAACCTAGTCCTTTCCATTCTTTTTTAAAATGTCTTCTATTTCTAAATCAAAAGAATAATCATATGTGGAACGTCTCCTATTTTTTAATCAAAACACTAATCCTTTATTTTCTTTCAGAATGTTTACTATGTTCTAATCAAAACCCTAATCATATTTTCCTATAAAAATGTCCCCTAATTTCAATCAAAATCCTAATCCTATAATTTTTTTTCGGAATGTCTACTATTTCTGTATGAAAAGCATAGTCCAATATTTTCTTATTGTAATGTCTACTAGGTTTCATTCAAAACCCTAATTCTACGTTTTCTTATAGTAATGTGTTGTATTTTTCATTCAAAACCCTAATCTTGTGTGTTGTTTTTTTTTGAAATGTCTCGTATATCAAAACCGTAATTCTATGTTTCCTTTTTGGAATGTGTTCTATTTTTTAATCAAAATCCTAATACTATGTTTTCTTTTTGGAATGTCTACTATTTTTGAATCAAAACCTTAATCATGTGTTTTCTTATAGCAATGTCTCCTAACTTTTAATCAAAACCCTAATGCTAATCTTATGTTTTCTTTTCGAAATGTCTAATATTTTTGAAAAAAATGAGACATTTCAAAAAGAAATCATCACTTATCCTATCTATCAATCAAAATTCGAATCCTATGTTTTCCTTTTGAAATATCTCATATTTTTTAATCAAAACTCTAATCTTATGTTTTTTTTTTGAGAATATCTCCTATTTTTAAATCAAAACCCTAATCTTATGTTTTCATTTTAGAATTTGTCCTATTTTTTAATTGAACCCTAATTCTATTTTTTTTTTCAGAATGTCTCCTATATTTTTTTTTGTTTTGAATGAAACCCTAATCCTTTGATGTCTTTTCAAAATGTCTCCTATTTTTAAATTAAAACCCTAATCCCATGTTTCCCTTTTAGAATGTCAAATAAATTTAAGTTTGCAATATAAAATGTAATCCTACTATTTCTTCTCGGAATGTCTTCTAGATTTCAATGAAAGCATTAATTCTATGTTTTCTTTTTAGAATGTATTCTATTTTCTTGGTTTTGAATCAAAACTCCATGCCTATGTTTTCTTTTTGGAATGTTTCTTCTTTTTTGGATTTTAATCAAAACCCTTATCCTATGCTTCTTTCCGAATGTCGGTTTTTTTGGATTAAAACCCTAATCTTATGTTTTCTTTTCGTAATGTCTCCTTTTTTTATTTTGAATCGAAACCCCAATCATATGTCTTACTTTCTGAATGTCTCCTATTTTTCAATTTTTTTAATGAAAACTCTAATCATGTTTTCTTTTCAGAATGTCTCTTATATTTTGAATCAAAACCCTAATCCAATGCTTTATTGTCGAAATGTCTCATATTTTTTTAATCAATGGTCTAATAGTATGTTTTCTTTTCTGAATGTCTCCTATTTCTCATATTTGAATTAATACCTTTATTATATGTTTTCTTTTCATAATATCTTATATTTTTAATCAAAACTCTCTTCCTATGTTTTTTTTGAAATATCTCAATATTTTTTAATTAAACATATAATCTTATGTTGTGACTGAAAAAAAGGATTTAGTATTGTCTGCTAATTTTTAATCAAAACGCTAATCCTATTATTTTCATTTCATAATGTCGTATATCTTCCAATTAAAACCCAAATCCTAAGTTTACTTTTCTTATTTTTGAAATGCCTTATATTTTTTTAAAAAAAGGAGACATTTGAATAAAAAATGTCCCCTGTATAGGATTAGAGTTTTAATTCAAAATTTGTTGACATTTAGTAAGAGAAAACATAAGATTTCAGTTTTGATTAACAAATAGGAGACAATACTAAGGAGGCATTCCGAAAAAAAACATAGGATTATGGTTTTGATTGAAAAATATGAGACATTTGGAAAAGAAAATATAAGATTAGGGTCTTGATTGAAAAATAGGAGACATTAATATAAGTGAACATGGGATTAGAGTTTAGATTAAAAACAAAAAAATACGGGAAATTCAAAAAAGAAAACATAAATACATGTTTTGATTAAAAAATAGCAGACATTTTAAAAGAAAACCCGAGATTATGATTTTGATTGAAAAATAGGAGCCATTCCGATAAGAAAACATAGGATTAGGATTTTTATTGAAAAATATGAGACATTGCGATTAGAAAACATAGAATTTTTTTTATTGAAAATTAGAAGAGATTCCGGAAAGTAAACATAATATTAGGGTTTTGATTGAATAATATGAGGCATTGCTATAAGAAAAATAGGATTAGGGTTTAAATTCATAATAGTAGATATACCAAAATGAAAACATTGGATTATGGACTTGATTGAAAACCGCTAAATAGGAGCCATTATGAAAAGAAAACATAGAATTAGTGTTTTAATTAAAACATATGAGATATTATCAAAAGAGAACATAGGAGACACTACTATAGGAAAACATAGGATTAGAGTTTTTATCTCAATATATGAGGCATTCAGAAAACAATCTTGTGATTATGGATTTAATTAAAAAAGTATGAGGCATTCCGAAAAGAAACCCCTATTTTTGAAAGATAAGATTAGGGTTTTAACTGAATATTGGTAAATAGGAGACATTAAGAAAAGAAAACATAAGATTCCGGTTTTGATTTGAATATAGTAGGGATTCTTGAAAGAAAGCATCGGATTAGGGTTTTGATTGAAAAATATGAGACATTACTGTCAGAAAACATAGGACTAGGGTTTTGATTCAGAAAATAGTAGACATTTGCAATAGAATACATAAAATCTTGTTTTTCATAAAACAATAGTAGATATTTCAAAAATAAAAGAAAGGATCTGGGTTTTGATTAAAAAATATGAAGCATTCTAAAAAGATAGAAGGCATTCCAAAAAAAAACATAGTATTAGGGTATCGGATTGTCTCCTAATCCGAAAACAAAACATAGGATTAGGGTTTTGATTTAAAAATATGAGACAGTATGAAAAGAAAACTTTGGCAGAGATTCCAAAAATAAAAGATAGAATTAGGGTTTTGATTAAAAAAATTAGACATTGTGAAAACAAAATATAGGATTATGGTTTTGATTCAAATATAGTAGGCATTTTGAAAAGAAAATATAAGATTAGGGTTTTGATTGAAAAATAGGAGGCATTACTATAATAAAACATAGGATTTGGGTTTTTATTAAAAAGTAGTAGACATTGTGAAAAGAAAACATAGGTTAGAGTGTTGTGATTCAAAAATAGGAGGCATTCCATAAAGAAATAATTTGATTAGTGTTTTGATTCAAAAATAGGAGACATGACGAAAATAAAACATAAAATTAGTGTTTTAGCAAAAAACAGTAGATATTAAAAAAAAATTATAGGATTCTTGCTTTTATTAAAAAATAGTAGACATTAAGAAAAGAAAAATATAGGATTTGGTTTATGATTGAAAGATAGGAGACATTACTACAAGAAAATAGAGGATTCGGGTTTTGATTGAAAAAAAGTAGACATTCTAAAACAAAAACATGCGCTACGGTTTTTTTCAAAACTGATAAACAGGATACATTTAAAAAAAACAAAAGATAGGAGTAGGGTTTTGCTTCAAAAAATAATAGCCAATTAAACAAAAAAAACCATAAAATTAGGGTTTTGATACAAGTATAGTAGGAATTTCATAAAGTAAACATAGAATTAGGGCTTTGATTGAAAAATAGGAGACATTACGAGAAGAAAATAAACAATTACTGTTTTGATTAAAAAATAACAGATATTCCAAAAAGAAAAGATAAGATTACGCTTTTGATTAAAAATAGCCAACATTAAAAAAAAAAATAGGATTAGGGTTTTGTTTCAAAAATACGAGCCATTCAGAAAAGAAAACATAGGACTAGGGGTTTGATTGAAAAATTGTAGACATTACAAAAATAAAACATACGAACATTGTTTTGATTCAAAAATAGTAGACATTACTAAAAGAAAATATAGGATTTGGGTTTTGATTCAAAAGTAGCAGACATTCCAAATAAAAAGCATAGTATTATGGTTTTGATTAAAAAATAGGAGTCATTCTTAACATTGGATTAGTGTTTTGATGGAAAAATATGAGACATCAAGAAATAAAACAGAGGATTATTGTTTTAATTTAAAAATAGGAGACATTAAAAAAAGAAAACATAAGATTTTTGTTTCAATAAAAAATTGGGGCCATTCCAAATAGACAAAACTTAAGATTATAGTTTTGATTCAAAACTGAAAAATATAGTAGGATTAGGGTTTTAATTCGAATATTGTAGGTATTCCGAAAAAAACCATAGGAGTAGGGTTTTGATTGAAAACTTGAATCCTAAGTTTTCTTTTCTTTATGTCTCCTATTTATCATTAACATTATGATCAATAGGAGATATTACGAGAAAAGATCTGGCTTTTGAAAAATAAGAGACATTCTAAAAAGAAAATATAGGTTTGGGTTTTGATTACAAACTAAAATGAAGGTGACATTCCCAAAAAAACATAGGATTAGGGTTTTGATTCAAAACCCTAATCCTATTAAAAAATTAAGTTCAGAAAAAAAAACATAGGATTATAGTTTTGATTCAAAACTGATTAATAGGATATATTACGAAAAGAAAACATAGAATTCGTGTTTTGATTGAAAGAAAGGAGGCATTTCGAAAGAAAACATAGGATTAGGGCTTTAATTAAAAATTAGCAGATATTCACAAAAGAAAAGATAAGATTATTGTTTTGATTAAAAAATTTGACAAATTCCCAAAAAAAAACATAAGATTAGGGTTTTGATTCAAAATTATAAAATAGAAGACATTCCGAAAAAAAAACATAATATTAGTGTTTTATTTTATAATATAGTAGGCATTCCAAAAAAAAAAAAAAAGGATTAGGGATTTGATTCAAAATTGAAATATAGTACACATTTCGAAAAGAAAACATACAAATATTGTTTTGATTAAAACATAGCATACAATCTTGAAACAAATCATAGGATCAGGGTTTTTATTGAAAATCGATAAATAGTAGACATAGGATTTTGGTTTTCATTGAACGATAGGAGACATTAACAAAAAACCATAGGATTAGGCTTTTGATAAAAAAATATGACACATTTCAAAAAGAAAATATAGGATTAGGGTTTTGATTGAAAAATTGGAGATATTACTAAAAGAAAATTCGGATTAGGGTTTTCATTAAAAACCGAAAATAGGGGACATTTCCAATGAAAACCTCTATCCTAATCCTATGTTTTATTTTTTAGAATGACTCCTATTTTCGGAGTCATTCTAAAAAAGAAAACATACGATTAAGGTTTTGATTGAAAAATAGGAGTGATAAGTGGTTGTGTGTTAAGAATGCAAAGTATTCTTTCCTTACGATCAGCATGACTTTTATCAGGCTTAAGCGCTAATACATGTGTATTTGTGTTCTTTTGCGCATGAAGGGTTGTGAAGCTAAGTATTATGAAAAGAAGCCAAAAGTAGATCGTGAACGCACTATTTGGTGGAATTTTGGAAGCAACAAATGCGAAGACACAGGTGGGGCTGTAAGATATATGAATGTGTGTCAACCTCCATATATTTAAGCAATTATAATGAGTTGGAGGGGCATGAAGGCAGTCATATTTGCGTATCCTATGTTATGCAATGATGACAAGATCTTCACCATTGAAACCATTTATTGAAGAAGCTACGCAATCTACGGCATAAATGTGTGCTCGTTTATTTTGCCTTGATGAAAAGTGGATTCAGGAGTGTTTTTGGTGGGGGGTACTGTAGCAGGTTAATGCAGCAAAGCAATACAGCAATTTACTGTGGCAATTTTTGTTTACAGTCTGCCGAAAATCAGAATTCCAAAGAATCCACACCAGCGTGTGAAAATTCCACAAGCCCGAGTGGAAATTCCATAGGGGCGTGTGGAATATCCACACGCCCGTGTGGATGCCCGATTCCAGCCTATTTAAAGCCCTTTTTCAGCCCGATTTCAGCATCCTTTTTCCCATCTTTTCTCCATCTTTTGAGAGGGCGGCCGCTAGGGTTTAGAGGGGTTTTGGCAAGGCTTTTGGAGTGGTTCTCCGGCTTCGATATCACGATTCTCTTGGAAGATAGTTATTGGGAAAGCTTTCGTCGGCACCGATTCGGTGAGGTGTGCCCTAGGCTTGACAAGGGGACCTTTGGAGAGGACGAGGCCACTCCACAAGACCATCGACACGAATGCTGAGGGGGTTTTACTATAGATGGCATGTTTTTATTTTCAATTTCATTATTGATTGTATCTTACTCTATGGAGAGCTAAAACCCCTAGTGGGTACTTGGATTTGTGAACACTAGGATGTATTTATTTCATTAACCTTTTATTATGCTTTCCTTAATTGTTGTCTTTAATTGAGTTCCAATCTTGAATGCTTGTTGAATTATTTCTCCGTTAGAGTGACACTAGGGTTGAGAGTCTACATTGGTAATCCTTGTGAGTGAGTGACACACCATGAGGGTTAGACAAAGCAAGATTGGATAGGGTCGAGAGGATGAGACGAGATGTAGCGGAGCGTCCCCTTTCCCCTCTGGTGTGATTTATCCTACCTCCACATTCCAAGAGTTCTTTGCAATCACAATAGAGTAAAAGGTTAAGGGATGAACTTCGCTGGGGCTCAGTTGCATGAGCAACAGAGTAAAGCGTTGAAGTGATTTTAACACCTAAGGCCTAATTGTGACTAGGGGTCTGTCGCCTGGACCAAAGGGTTGGATCAACATATAAGAATAGGGTTTATCACTTGGAATCCTTAGAGCTTTCTGCAACTTGACAGAGTGTGAGGTGTTGAGACTAGTTGATTTCTTCACTGGGACATAGTGTAGTGTTAGTTACAGTTGACCTTAGATTTGGGACTGTGTATTTAAGGATGTCCACTCATTAAGCATTAGTTAGGAAGCATAATAGTTGGTTTTGCACTTGAAGCAATAATCCTAGGAGGAAGAATATCCGAGTACCCCACTTTTATCGATTGCCTTTCCTCTCATTTATTTGTGCCTCTCTTTCTTATTTTCTTTAGTTTGTTTGCATCGATCATTATCCACACTATCATTGTTTCATTTCCTCTTAGTTAAGTAGCAATCTTGGTGTTTCTATTCCTTATTCCCTATGGATACAATACCCCACTCACCTAGGATTTATTACTTCGACAAACCCGTGCACTTGCGGGTCACACGCAAGCGGCGTTGTCAAGGAGGCATTTTGAAATGAAAACATAGTATTAGGGTTTTGAATCAAAGCCCTAATCCTATGTTTTCTTTTTAGAAAACATAGGACTCGGGTTTTGAAAGATAGGATTAGTGTTTTGATTGAAAGATAGGAGACATTCCAAAAAAGAAAACATTGGATTAGGGTTTTGATTGAAAAATAGGTTGCATTCTAAAAAGAAAATATACGATTAGGGGTTTGATTGAAAAATATGAGACATTCTGAAAAGAAAACATTGGATTAAGGTTTTGATTAAAAATTTGTAGACATTACAAAACAAAAGAATGGATTTGGGTTTTGATTAAAAAAAATTGAGGCATTCCGAAACAAAAACAAAAGATTAAGGTTTTCATTCAAAACTGGAAAAATAGGACACATTCTAAAAAGAAAACATAGGCGGCTTTTGAATGATAGGATTCGGGTTTAGATTGAAGATAGGACACATTCTAGAAAGAAAACATAAGGTAAGGGTTTTGAGTCAAATATAGTAGGTATTCTGATATTAGGACATTTCTATAATTGGAGTGACTGCTATTATAGAAATTTCTCATAATTTTCAATCAAAACCCTAATCCTATTTTTTCTTTTCTAAATGCCTCCTATTTTTGAATCAAAAACCTAATTTTCTATTTTTTACAGAGTGTCTCCTATCTTTTAATCAAAACCCTAATATTATGTTTTCTTTTCGAGATGTCTCATATTTTTCAATCAAAATCCTAATAATATGTTTTCTTTTCGGAATATCTACTATTTTTGAATCAAAACATTAATCCTATATTTTTTTCACATTCTGCCTCCTATTTTGAATAAAAATACTAATTTTGTGTGTTTTCTTTTCAGAATGGCTCCTATTTTTAAATAAAAATCCTAATTTTATTGTTTATTTTTGGAACTATTTTTGAATAAAAATCCAAATCCTATGTTTTATTTTAGAAATGTATCCTATCATTTTGGAATATCTCCTATCTTTCAATCAAACTCCGAATCCTATGGTTTTTTTCTTAATGTCTCCTATTTATTAGTTTTGAATCAAAACCCTAATCCTTTGTTTTCTTCTGAGAATATCTGCTACTTTTTTAATCAAAACTCCTAATCCTATGGTTTTTTTGGAAATGTCTTATATTTTTCAATCAAAACACTGATCTTATGTTTTTAATTTTAGCAATGTCTACTATTTTACAGTTTCCATTCAAAACATAATATTTCCTTTTCTTTTCAGAACGTCTAGTATATTTAAATCAAAACTCTAATCCTTTGCTTTCTTTTTAGAATATCGAATATTTTTCAATCAAAACCGTAATCCTATGTTTTTTTTAAAATATCTCCTATTTTTTAAATAAAACCCTATTACTTTGTTTTCTTATAGTAATGTCTCATATTTTTCATTCAAAACCCTATTCCTATGTTTTCTTTTAGTAATGTATCCTATTTTTTAATCAAAAGCCAATTTTTCAATCAAAACCCTAAGCCTATGTTTTCTTATAGTAATGACACTTATTTTTCAATAAAAACCCTAATCCTGTGTTTTCTTTGTCTAATATTTTCTAATCAAAACCTAAATCCTATGTTTTCTTTTATTAATGTCTCCAATTTTTCAATAAAAAACTTAATCCTATGTTTTCTTTGTGCAATGTCTCATATTTGAATAAAAAAACTAATCCTATGTTTTATTTTTGCAATGTGTCCTATCTTTTAATCAAATAGGATAAGGGTTTTAAATTAAAATAAGATGCATTCTAAAGAAAAGCTTAGGATTTGGGTTTTGATTAAAAAAATAGGAAATATTTTGAAAGAAAACATTGAATTAGGGTTTTGATTGAAATATATGAGACATTTTGAAAAAAAAATACAACATTATGGTTTTGATTAAAAAATAGGAGACACTACTTTAAGAATACATAAGATGAGTGTTTGGGTTAAAAACCAAAAAGTGACGGAATTTCGAAAAATAAAAACATAAGATTAGGATTTGATTCAAAAATAGTAGACATTCCGAAGGAAAACATAGGATTACGGTTTTGATTGAAAAATAGGAGGCATTCTAAAAAGAAAACATAGGATTACGGTTTTAATTGAAAAATATGTGACATTCCGAAAAGAAAACATCAGATTTGGGTTTATTAAAAATTAGAAAGCATTCACAAAAAAAAATAAATTGGATTAAGGTTTTGATTATGAGAAATTTGTGACAAAGGTTTTAGTGTTTTCTTGATTGAAGAGCGAAAGATAAGACACATTCTAAAAGAAAACATAGCATTTGGGTTTGATTCAATAATAGTAGCTAAGACAAAAGAACATAAGATTAAGGTTTTGATTAAAATAATAGACATTAAGAAAATATAGGATTACGCTCGCTTTTTGATTCCTAAAGCTGATGAACAGGAGACATTAAGAATTGAAAACATATGATTATTATTTTGATTATATGAGACATCATTGTGAGATAGATAGGATTGGCTTCAATTGAAAATATACGAGCATTCGTCGCACCAAAACAGCGGATCGTTTTCGATCAAAAATTGACAGAACGATATACAAAGAAAAATAGGATCAGAGTTTTGATTAAACGCAAATCAGCGAGGACACTTTCACATAAGAATGTGGGTTTTCATTGAAAAATGAGGTGCCATTCTGTAAAGAAAACATAGGATTATGGGTATAAATTGAAAAATATAAAGACATTATGAAAACATAGGATTATTTGTTTTGATTCCGCATAAGCGAGACATTACAAAAGAAAACATAGGACTAGCATTTTGGTAGAAAAATGGTAAGATATTACGATAGAAAACGCCGGGATTAGCAATGTCATCATTTTTGTAATGTCTCATATTTTTCACTGTCAAACTCTAATCACTATAGTTCGGGCTGCAGTGCTCTATAATCAAAACCTCAATCCTATATTTTCTCTAAAATATCTCACTATAATCAAAAACCCTCATCCTATATTTTCTTTTGGATACACACAATATGGTTTTGATCAGAGCCCTTAACCTTTTGTTTTCTGGCGTTGATGTCTCATGTTTTCAATCAAAAATCCTAATCGCATGTGGCTTACTGAGATGTGTCAAATTTTTCAATCAAAACTAATCTTATGTTTTGTTTTGGAATGTCTCATATTTTTCAATCAAAACCCTAATCCTATCTTTTGTTTTTGGAATCTCTGCTAATTTTTAATCAAAACCCTAATATTCTATTTCCTTTTCTAAATATCTACTATTCTTAATAAAAAAACCTAATCCTTTGTTTTCTTTCCGAAATGCTTTCTATTTTTGAATGAAAACAATAATCTTATGTTTTTCTTTGGTAATGTCTGCTATTTTTTAATCAAAACAATAATCGTATGTTTTCCATCGTAAGGTCAATTATTTTTTAATCAAAACCCTAGTCTTATGTTTTTTTTTGGAATGGCTCCTATTTTTTAATGAAAACCTTACTTGTATATTTTTCTTTCCGGTTGCCTCCTATTTTTAAATCAAAACTCTAATCTTATGTTCTCGTTTGGGAATGTCTGATGTTTTTCAATCAAACAATAATTGTATACTTTCTTTTCATAATGTCTAATGTTTTCTAATCCAAACTGTAATCCTATGTTTTCTTTGGAATGCCTCCTATTTTTCAATCGAAACCCTAATCCTATCTTTTCTTTTGGGAGTGACTCCTATTTTTGAATCAAAACCCTAATCCTATGTTTTCTTTTATGAATGTTTGCTATTTTTGAATAAAGTCCAAAACCTATGTTTTGTTTTGGAAATGTCCTTTATTTTTCTGTTTTTAATCAAAACCCTAACCCTATGTTCTCTTATAATATTATCACATATTTTTCAATGAAAAACCAAATCCTCTATTTTCTTTTGGAAGTGTCACATATTTTTCAATCAAAACCCTAATCGTATGTTTTCTTTTCGGAATATCTCTTATTTTTGAGTAAAAATCCTAATCATATGATTTCTTGGACGAATGTCTTCTATTTTTAAATTTAAACCCAAATCATTTGTTTTTTTTTTTTTGAGAAATGTCTAATAATTTTTAATCAAAGCCCAAATCCTATGTTTTCTTTTTGGAATGTGTACTATTTTTTAATCAAAACCTTAACCATATGTTTTGTTATAGTAATATCTCCTATTTTTCAATCAAGTCACTAATCCTATGTTTTCTTATAACAACGTCTCATAATTTCTCAATCAAAACCATAACTCTACGTTTTTGTATAGGAATGTCTCTTATTTTTAGATAAAAAACATAATCCTTTCTTGTTTTTGGAATGTGTGCAATTTTTGAATCAAAAACCTTAATCCGATATTTTCTTCAATTTTTAATCATAACCCTAATCCTTTATTTTATTTTCGGAATGTCTCATTTTTTGAATCAAAACTCCAATGCTCTCTTTGATTTCATAATCTCTACATTTATTTTCTGTTCGTAATGTCTCATTTTTTTGAATCAAAATACTAATCCTATGTTTTTTTTTCGTAATGCCTCCTCTTTTTGAGTCAATACCCTAATCTTATGTATTCTTTTGGGAATGTCTACTATTTTGATATCAAAATAATAATCGTATGTTTTATTTTGGTGATGTCTCATATGTTTTAACCAAAACCCTAATCCTAATTTTTTTTGGTTGTAATGTCTCTTGTTTTTTAATCAAAATCCTAACTTATATTTTCTTTTTGAATGTCTGTTATTTTTTAATCAAAACAATAATCCTATGTTTTCTTTCATAATGTCTAATAGTTTTCAATCAAAACCCTAATTCTATCTTCTTCTTTTTTTAAATTGGTCCTATTTTTTAATCAAAACCCTAATCCTATGTTTTCTTAAAGTATTATCTCTGTTTTTCATTAAAAAACCTAATCCTATGTTTTTATATAGTAATGTCTCCTATTTTTAAAACAAAACCCTAATCCAATGTTTTGTTTACGGAATGCCCACTATATTTGAATCAAAACCCTAATGGCATTTTTCTTTTTGAATTGTTTCCTATTTTTCAACGAAAAACATAATCCTTTCTTTCCTTTTCGGAATACCTGTTATTTTTGAACAAAACCCTAATCGCATATTTTTTTTGCAATGTGTCATTTTTCCAGTTTAGAATGAAAACCCAAATCCTTTGTTTTCTTCTTAGAATGTCTCATTTTTCATTCAAAACCCGAATTGTATCTTTTGTTTTTTTAATGTCTGCCATTTTTGAATCAAAACCCTAATAGTTTGTTTTCATTTAGAATGTCTCTTATTTTTGAATAAAAATCCTAATATTATGTTTTATTTTCAGAATGTCTCTTATTTTTTAATTAAAACCGTAGTCCTACTTTTGCAATATCTAATATTTTTCAATCAAAACCCTAACTCTATGTTTTCCTTTCGTAATGTCTCCTATTTATCTAGTTTCAATCAAAACAATAATCCTATGTTTTATTTTTGGAATGTCTCATATTTTTAAATCAGAACCCCAATTGTATGTTTTCTTTTCCGAATGTCTCCTTTTTCTCAACCAAACCCCAATCCTATTTTCTTTTCAGGATAACTCCTATTTTTTAGTTTTGAATGACAACCCTAATACTTTGCTATCTTTTTAGAATGTCTCCTATTTTTTAATCGAAACAATAATCATATGTTTTCTTTTCTAAATGTCAGCTAAATTTTGGTTTCCAATAAAAAAACATAATCCTATTATTTCTTCTCGTAATGTCTTCTACTTTTGAATCAAAACCCTAGACCTATGCTTTTTTTTAATGCCTCCGATTTTCTAATGAAAGCTCTAATCTTATGTTTTCTTTTGGGATTGTCTACTATTTTTGAATTAAAACAATAATCCTATGTATTCTTTTCACAATGTCTCATATTTTATAATCAAAACCGTAATCCTATGTTTTTCTTTTGGAATGTCTACTATTTTTGAATCATAACCCTAATCCTAAATTTTCTTATAGTAATGTCTCCTATTTTTCAATCAAAACATTAATCCTATATTTTCTTTTAGCAATGTCTACTATATTTGAATCAAAACACTAATCTTATGTTTTCTTTTGGGAATGTCTGTGATTTTTAATTAAAATCCTAATCCTATATTTTCCTTTCAAAATTTCTCATATTTTTTAATCAAAACCATAAACCTAAATTTTTTTGTCCAATACCTTTTATTTTTTAATCAAAATTCTAATCTTAGGTTTACTATATGGAATTTATCCTATTTTTGAATCAAAGTAATAATCCTAAATTTTCTTTTCATAAGGTCTTATATTTTATGTAAAAACCCTAATCCTATGTTTTCAGCTTTGAATCACGACTGAATCCTTTGTTTTCTTTTACTAATTCTATCTTTTCTATCTAAACCCTAATCCTATTATCCTATGTCCCCTGTCTTTTGTTTTGTAATGTCTGCTATTTTAGAATAAAAACCCTAATCGGAATGTGTCCTATTTTTTTATTCAAAACCCTAACCCTATGTTTTCTTCTCAAAATACCTCTTATTTTTAAATCAAAATCCGAACCTAGTTTTTCTTTTAGGAATATCTAATTATTTTCAATCAAAACCCTAATTCTATGCTTTCTTTTTGAAATGTTATTC
>NW_024087742.1:0-13140 GCF_009730915.1 Dioscorea cayenensis subsp. rotundata
CCTAATAGTGGTATCAGAGTTGTTACTCTCTTTTATGGTGTCCACCGACAACCCCGTTAGTCTCTCATAGCCAAATGTACCATTCTTCATCGGAGAAACTTATGGCAGGTGCAGTTTGAGAATAAGAACCTTATTCAGATCTGATGAGTTGTGGGAGATAGTGGATAAGGGCTTGTCTACTGAAGAAAAAGAAGAAAAGGTTAGAGAGAACAAGAAGAAAGATGCAAAGGCTGTCAACAGATGATTCAAAGTCTAAACATGAAAAGAGGAAGGAGTGAGTTACGAGTAAAGAACTTTGTTTCTTTACTTGTAACTTTCTTCTATTGGTTGGTTAGCATTGGTTGAGAAGGAAGTATTGTATGAGGCAGTACCTAGTCTTACTTTTATCATGCTTTTGTGTGTTGTTTATCTTTATCATGTTTTGTGTGCTGAAAAGCCATTTTATGTTTTACTATGTTAGCATGCCACCATGCAATTGGTCAATGCATGCATCGTATTACGAGAAAGCCATTATGGCTTCATTGTGACGTAGTGTTTTAAAACCTCTCATAGAAGAGATGAATGATAGAGTGATAGAAATCAAAAACTACTGATTATTTGACTCTTTTCCTGTTGTTTTAGTTCTTTCCTCTCACTATATTGCAAGCTAGCATTAACAGTGGTATCAGAGCTCTCTTCGGTCTAACGAGGCTGTGGAGTTATGGCGTCGGGCAGCAACAGCGCAACATGCATGTCTCAGACCTCAGTCCCGGTCTTTGATGGTGAGGAGTACGAACATTGGAGGGTCATTATGAGAACACATTTTCGTTCTCATGGACTCTGGGACTTGGTGGAGCATGGGATCTCAGAGGAGGATAATGAGAAAAAGATTGAGGAGAACAAGCAGCGAGACCTCATGCATTGTTTCTTATCCAGCAAGCGGTACACCGACCTTTTGTTAGTTGTGCATCTGGTGTTTTAGAGGCTGATGTACATCCAAGTGTGCAAATTATAGGTAGGCAAATTGTAAAGAAATTGAAGGGATCGATCATCTCTTACAACAAAGATAGTTGGAAGATTATCACAATAGAACATGAGCAATTAATGAGCATTGGATGGATGTGTTGAGGAGCAACTTATGGGAATTAGGAACTAGTGCAGATGATATTATGCCAGCTTTAGCACTAAGTTATAATCATCTTCCGGAGCATCTCCAACAATGTTTCATTTTTTGTTCTACATTTCCCAAAGATTATAAATTTATGGTCGTTGATTTTAATAGAAATTTGAATTCCACAAGGTTATGTTGTTGAATAAAAAACTAGTTCAAAAGTAGTGGAAGAGATTAGAGATGCTGATTTTGATGAATTGCTGTCTAGATCATTTTTTTAAAAAGAGTTATTTCTCAATGTACATAGTCCATGACTTATTGCATGATTTGGCATAATCAGTTTTTGGTGAGTGTGTTGTTTACCATGGTCAAACCATGAAAGAAAAGACTAGTATTGATCATTTGTGTTTGCAAAAAGCATAGTCAACCTAAGATCGGTATGTAACATTGAGAGCTTGTGGACACTTGTGGCATCCAAAGGTGAATTACACTAGAAGATTATATCACTTTGAAAAGCATTCAAATATTGATCTTACTTGGTTCTGAAGCACAAAATTGCTCATATAGTACTGGTCATCTAAGACACTTAGATTGTTTGGAAATATCTGAAGCTAGCATCAACTTGTTTGATGAATCACTACTTAAGCTGTGGACCCCACCAATGCATTAAAGCATGCTTAAGATGCTAATACATTGTTTCTCCCTTAATCTCCCTTCTTATTATCATCTTGTTTTGAGAACTTTGTTGAAAGGATGAATTCCTAGAGGAAATTCCGGTTCCGTCACATCCTTGTCTCCCACTTGGCCAAGCCTTTAACTCCACGGACATCCTTCTTCTCCATTCTTCCTTCTCCATTCTACCTCTTCATCTTGCTCTCTTGGAAAGGTTGAGGGGAGTGCATACCATCGCCTGAGTTTGGGCTTCTACGGAAGTTCTTTGATGTCCTGAGCAAGGCTAAGAAGAGTAGTGAACCGCCGGTGCTTCAGCAAATTCTATGTAGGTTCTCTTGTTCTCTTGGTGGTGGTAGAGCTTAATGCATGGGCAGTGGGTGAAGCTTGTTTGAATCTGAAATTTTGAAAATATTTGTATGTTCAATCCAGGTTGAGATGCATGCTTGGAGGCTTATAGGTGCATTTACTTTTATATATTCATGCAACCTTTTGATCCTAAGTGCATGTTAACATCATTTCCACTCCATGTTTATACTTGAAAGCCAGTGGAACTTGCAACCTTTTTTGTCTTTTTGATTTAGTTTGGATGTTGTTTAGTTGGTGGTGAGCTTAGTTGTAAAGCCTTTTCTTTTTAGCTAGCTAAGGGTTATGTATATACTCATATATATGTGCATATTTAAAGCATGTTGCATGAAGATTTACACCCCATTTTGCATGTTTATATGGGCTTATACTTGCATGAAAAGATGCAGCCTTTGTGGTGTTTTTGAACTCCTTAGAAAATTCAATCTTTTGAAACCCATGCTTTGAGATGCATGCTCTCATGTGGTGTGACTATATATGCATGCAACTTTTATTAACTTGCATGCCTCCATGTTTTCTTTCAAGCATGCTTTAAGTCACGATTGATGCATGAATAGATGAACACACTCACCTTCTAATTTTTGCAGCCTTAGAATGTCTGTTTTTTCACTTGAATATGACTCTGCAGTCTTTGGATGGTCTTAGGTACCTTAAAGATAGTTGCCTTGATGATGCCCAACAACCCTAGTTTATGGTGTTCATTATATGTTTTGATTTGTTCATGATTTTTTGAGTTGTAACGGTTGCCAATCTCCAGGTTATAGGACCATTTGAGAAGTGACTTTAGGTCTTCGCGTTGTGTCTTGGAGTAGAGTATTTTTGAGAAGTAATCCACCGATAACTTCATATTTTGAATATTTGTGGAAATTATTTTATTGGGTAAAATAATTGTCTATTAATTTGTTGTGCCTTTTTATTTTAGATATAAAATAATTGTCTATTACTTTGTTGTGCCTTTTAATTATGTAAATATAAGCAATTATTTAATATCAAAATAAGTGTTTTCAGATATTTTGCTTAAGCATTTTCTTTTATTTAAATATTGTTTTCATAATAATGCTAGTATTATGATTTCGTTTAGATGATTATATTAAATGTTTCATAATGTGAATTTTTATATGTATACAAATGTTGGTATGATATGTTATCATTTGGTTTGATTAAATTATTTCCATTATTTATTTATTTATTTGCATAATTTTTTTACTTTAGTTTGGAGAAATTAGTATTTTGAATAATTTTAAATACTTTGTTTGCTTAATCTTTATAAATTTAATTTCCATATATATCTTTTCCCCCATAAGTGGGATCTTGTACTTTTTACTATTTTTCTGTGGACTTGGGAATCATTGGAATTTGGTAATTTCTGAATTTTGTACGCATGCAAATATTTTTGTATTTGAATGTTTTCATCTCCAAATGAATGATATGCAATCCAAGAGTAAACAAATGACCTCTAGTATCTATAGTGAATTTGGACACGTATAATGGAATCTATTACATTTTGCTTTGACTTTTTATTTAAATTTTCTTCAATTGCACTATTTATGTGTTGTTGATTTCCATGTATATCTCAAACACAAACTTTTTTGTCCAGCCTTGAAGTTTTTGTATATCTGAGATCGCATTTCTGGATTTCAAATTTTGGTGGATGACATATTTGGACATATTCTTTTATTAGAATATTATACTATGTATTTTGCTTAAATTATGATTTTAGAGACTTGTATTATTCTAAAAATCCGGTATACTTGAAACACAGTTTTGTAATTTCTAGTTTAGTCTAATTATGCTTTGGAGACTTATGCTCATATTTGGCGATTTATTATATTTCTAATTCACAGCTTTGAAATCTGATATTTCTTTTGCCTACAAAATTTTTGAATAATGGTATTACTTTAGAACTATACATCTGATGGTTCATTTTGCATTTTTTTAAAATCTATTTAAATTTTGAATTATTCTTAATATTTCAAATTGAGGTTTTCTCAACTTTTTGACTTAAATACTTTTTAGTATATTATTTACTCGGCTAGTAAGCTTATAAAGTTGTTTCAAATAATTTTTCTAGATTAATGCCTTAAGAAGCCTGGAAATAGATGATGCCTTGCCTTGTTCTAGAAGTTGAGTTGCATTTGTTTGATATGGTTTTTGCATTTTTGTACTTTGGGCTTCTGGTACCTCTACATTGTATACTATATTGAGTCTGTAATCCTATAACTCAATCGGGTTGTTTAACTTTATCTATTATGAATCAGGTTCTGAGGCCTTATAGGTGTACTAGGTTCACGCCCTTAGATCTGTGGCTATTTGTCTGAGCACCGGGTCTAGCGGGCCAGGTTCGGGGAGTGACATAAGCTTTAAAATCTAAGAGTGTTACTAGATTTGGATGTATTCCATAAAAATTTGCATAATCTCATAAATTTTCAAACTATTAATTCAGACACATATCGTATGTACGCTAAATTTGATCAACATATATTGATATGATTTGTTTGGTGCACAAAGAGGCAGCATATGGTATCACAATTGAGAAATACGAAGAAACTAAGAGGAGTCCTTCTAAATGACCTTAAGAAAATTCAGAATAGGAAGGAAGCCGAGAAATGCCAATATAAAGGAAAAATGCCACCTTGTGGTCCATATCTTAGGTTGGAATGATTCCAATTCATGTTACAGCTTTGCCACTGCAGCATGAAGTGCTTGAAGCCCTAGAACTAAATCCAAAATCTTAAACATCTTTACATAAGAGGGATGCAAGGGTTACATATGTCCTAACTAGTTTATACAATTTACAGTTCATAATCTACAAATGATAGAGTTAATGAATTATAGAAGCAAGTTGTATCTTCAATCAATTGGTCAACTAACCTTCCTCTTATGACTGTGCTTATATAGAGTGGATGTAAGAATTGATATTAGTGATGAAAGTGACCATACTATTCCCATTCCTTGAGAAGCTGGAAGTGCATGAATCATCAGGATTGTTTGAGGGTGCGTCATCATCATTTTCCTCACAAAGACACATCAGCTTCCCTTGCATCTCTTATATTTAGTGTCAGGATTGTTATGGAGATGGCTTTGGATTGCCCTAGGACATGTTTTCAACTGTGAAACATCTATATATTACCTGTTCTTAAGGGCTCTATCACCATTTTTAGAGATGCTTGATTTTTCTTAGGGCAATTGACTGTTCATTATGAAACAATGGTATCCTTAATTGGAGAAATGAGCACTCTCAAGACGCTTTCTCACCTATTCATTAGTTGCTGTCATGAGCTCATTTTCATTAGAGGTTTACATTCTCTGTCCTCCTTATGTTCCTTGGAGATCAGTTTTTGGTCAAAATTCACATCTTGGTTAAGCAAGGGAATGGAGCAGGCAGCATTGCTACATAAGCTAGCTTGTATCTGTATAGAAAGTTCTCCTAAATTGGAATCTCTGCCTATTTGGTTGCCTCACCTTCCTGCTCTGGAGAAACTAGAAATCACTAATTGCTCTTTGATTCTATCTTTGCCAGAGAATTGCTTACCTTCTTCTCTTAAATCATTGGACATAAAAAAAATTGACCAGGGGTTCACAAAACCGTGACAAGAAGAGGGTTCTCGTGAATGCCTCATAATCCAGCACATACCTGATGGGCAATTTAAATAAAAATGATTGACATATATGCTTCAAATTTCTGCTTCCATTTGTTGGTATGAATGTAATGCAACGCATCTCTCTTCTTGTCTTGGATTTGTTTTCCGATGCTTTAACAGTTAAATTTGACCATTTTCCCAATCATTTACTATAAGGAAATTCAAGGAAGTGCTCTTTCCACATTAGCACCAGATGGAAAGGACTACATGGCTTTTGGACCTTTTAATACTCATTATCTGCAAGTATATCTATTTTCTTTGCTTCATTCAACCAAATCTTTAAGTAATATTTTTTCTTTCAAATGAAACATTTAAATTCGGTTATATATCTGATTATGTATTTCATACCTAATGTATTCTTGGTCATACAATATTTTTGGCCTTGCTATGTTTGCATGGTTATGCTTGTAATAATAAACATATATCTTGTAAGTATGATTGATGATTAGCTTTCACCATCTACTTGTTAAGGATTTTTTATTTTTTACATAATACATTCTTATTCTAGTGATCTAGTTCCTACGTCAACTTAATTTCTTTGATCAATGTATGACAATCAAATTTATATCCAAGGTTGTAGGATTATGGTTTTGTTTTTTATGTCTTCAAGATTTTTCTCTCTGGTGACCATCATAATTACAAGTTTAGTCAATCTTAATGTTGTATAACAGAAAAGAATTGATCTCTAAATTTTTGAATATAAGATTATTGAATTTCCCATTAAGATTAGTATTTATTTATTTTCAATATTGCATATAAGATGGAAAATCCTATTTTATTTTTGCTAACATTCAACGTTCATTACAACAAAAAACGCAATTTGCGACACATTTTTGCAACACAAAAAATAAAAAATGTGTCGCAGATCACAATTTGCAACGTAATCTGTGACATAATAAAATGTGTCGCGTTTCAGATGTCGCAAATATTTGCGACATTTTTGAAGACTGTGTCGCAGAATTTGCGACACAAAATAAATACGTTGCAAATTTCATCGCAATTCATGGGTCTTCTGAAACAATATTTGCCATTCAATTTGCAATGATATGCGACAATTTATTTGAGACTTTTTGCAACATTCTTTGCGACTTATTTTAATTGTCGCAAAACATTACGCGTAGCAAATTGTGTTGGAAATATTGAGTCTTTTTGCAACAAATTTTGTGACTCATTTTGTTTGTCTTCGCAAATTGTGTTGCAAATGTGTGCGATGTTTTACAACAAAATTTGAGACACATTTTGATTGTTGCAAATTGTGTCGCAAATTATGTTGCATCTTGGTGAGATATTATGCGACACAATTTTATTGTCGCAAATTATGTCGCAAATTAATTATTCATAACCATGATTATTTATAATAATTTTTGAACTATTTTCACAAACCTATTTTAAAGCCTAATTTACAATCCTAAACAATAAACAAATTTCAAACTAAGGCTGTGAAGAATACATTTGGTGACACTTAATAATATAATTGATTCATTGACTGATTGATTCTTAAAAGAGGTTGACAACATCATCAGGAACAACAAACAACATGAGAACCATGAACAAAGCCCCAACTCAGCCAGATTATGTAGATCATCAATGAGAATGGAGGGCAATCCATAAGTCTAGTAACAAGCAAAGTTTCAATTAAGTAAATATATCTTTATCTAAACCACGGCAGCAAAACACACACAGATGGCTGCCGAATTCTGACACGACATCTACTAAGCCTCCATAGCCACCAACTGTTGTAATATGGAAAAGAAATGAAAGAAAAATTCATGTACATTTGTGCAATTGTCTGATAGATCTTTTGGGATATATGAGATTTAGGTGGGTTGGATTTAATCAAGCAAAACTCGTATTCCAAGTTTAATGCATGATATGTTCCAAATTATATGCTTACTAGAGAAGAACTGAAGAAGGAAGATTGAAAGTTGAACCTACCCCGGAGCAGTGAAAGGAAACGAAAAATGCTGACTGCGGAGCACATTGAATTTTTGATAGAGCTTTCCCATTTATGATGTACTGTCTCAAAATTGGTTCAGAACCAACTGCGAGGATATGCTGAAAACAAGACATAAGCCAATGAGAAGTAAAAAAACTTTGAAAAACCTTATTTGAAATAGAACTGGTAAATAACTGATAGTGGGCATGAACTTTATACATGCCAAAATTTTCTCCATTTTCTGAACATGAATTAGGTTCAAATGCATGCAATACAAAAGTAAAAATATGATGAAGGAAGACAGTCATTCAGGTGCAGGATAACCACATCCATTTAACTTGGTTACCATCAAATGATACATCTTGCACTGGGGCATGTCTCTCAATATTAAAAATACACTCACAAGAGAGAAGACTCCAAACTGATAGGTCCCTTCCAGTGCCGCAAGCATGGATTAAGAAAGTCATGCTTTCATTCTCTTCTCAGATTTAGTAAACCATATTCCATTATATTATTAAAACTATGCAACAATAATAACTTTGAGCCGCTGCAAACATTCTTGTGAAGAGAAACTATATTTCCTGGTCTTTGATCCTTAACACAGATAAAAATGCTAAATTGTTACTACATAGGAGTATTAGAACCAACAAGAAAAATAGTAGTAAGCATACGTCATTAGTAAAGAAATATCAGGGAACTGAAAAAAGAACTTTACCAGCCAGATCTCATTTGCATCAATCGCCAGACAACTGACCCATGAAGTTTCATTCAGCTTATGGCCCTTTTCTGGATTTATAACTTGGATGCATAATCCATTCCTATAATCTAAAAATAAAAATCACAATTAAAAAATGGATGATCCATTTAGCATTCACATTTTATAAATTATAAGTAGGGCAAAAGGATATAGATCTAACAACAGAAGCGCTACTTAAATTCCACAAAATGCTGGATAATAATAGATAGAAGGGCAATGAAATGAAAAATTAAGTTACAGAAAGCATATCAATGTCATTTGATAGATAATTTTGAAAAGGTATGCACGCTTACCCATATCCGTGCTGATCCATCCTCTGAACCAGTGATAATCTAAAAGACAATGCATGACAATAAGAACAATTTAGCAATGACACCAAGAAAAGATAATAATTGAATACTTAGTTAATAACTAAATGGATCCCTTTCCTCATTGCTTATCTAGAGGGTTCTGAGGCACTCCAATATAAGTATTGAAGTTCCAAGGACTGTATCAGATGGACAACTATATTGGCGATTGCAATAAATTGAGATCAACCAACTAAAACAAGATAATTGCATAAAGGTCCTTTCCTCAAAAATATTGTGGGCAAGATTCATGTGTAAAAACTATTCATGTTTAGAAATGGAAGATTGATCGACAAGAGAATTTTGTTAGAGCACAAGGGTGACCACAAAAAATGTGAGTAGAAGAAAATGATCATGTTTGAGAAAAAGGAAGATTGATGAACATTTTGATTGCAAAAAGATCAATCAAACTGCCAAATAGTGCCTCAAGAGAAAAATGAGGGCATGTAGAGTCCACTAGGAAAGATCAAGTGGCAGATAACATGCCATGTACAGCAAAGGTGAATCATGTGATAACATGCCATGTACAAGCACGAGTTTTAGCTGTAGATTTTGAGGGTTTCTTGGGTCGAGAATTAAGAAGCCAGAAAACCCACCTTCTCATTCAAGATCTTGAGCTTGTCGACGAGTAGAGCTGCCATTATTGGGGTGCTGGGATGAGACCCTTGTATGGATGGCACAAAAGCCCTAAATCTGGATGATTTCACTGCAACCATGGCGATCCCTTCTTCTCCCTTGATGTCCCCATGAATTGATCTTGGTAGGATTGCATTTTTTACATCAGCCTAGCTTTCTTTGTATTTAGGATCCGTTTGGAACTTTGCAGGGAAAGTAATTGCATGCAAAGTCTTTGCAGGGAAAGACTTTGCATTTAATTCCTGTCCCTGCAAAATTACATTACAACGTTTGGTTATCCCAATCAAAATTATAATTACTTTGCATTCAAACTTAATTCTCTCATTTTGTATGAACTTGTTTTCAATGTAAAGTTAAGTGTTTATTCTCATTTTTGCCCTTAGTTGATGTAGTTACTAAATTTGGATTTTTATTCAACTCTAATAATATTACTAACTTAGTCCAAATAATAATTAACATATTCTTCATAATTCTTTTTTAAAATTTAAATGGGGTTTTTTTATGTTTTTAGTACACTAAAAAAATATAGATTTAAACCACCATGTGATCATAATTGTCCATCATACAATTTGATTTGTTTCAATTCTTACATCCATTGTCGTGATTGATATTATCCAATAAATATTCATGACACATTCCATATGAACAATCACACATTAATAAATAACTCAAAGTATTACCATTAATTCATAATATAAAGTGTAGACATATTGTTTTAATTATCCAAAACATAAAACATGTCCAAATCACAAACCAAAGAAATAAATTAAACAAAACATCTAGATGACACCATCTAAAACATTCTTCACATAAATCAACCTCTCATCATCATCTGGAAATTAAAAAAAAAATTCAGTTTTGCCTCTATTTGCTGAAATTTTATCAATTACTTGAACTTTCTCTTCCTTAGTTAAACCATTGAGTTTTGTGATGCTCTTATAGAGAAGTATCTTTTTTTATGTATTTGCATTCAAGCATTGGAAATAGGTTGTCACTTTACCTATCCTTTGCTTTGCTCCATCACAAATATCATAAACTCTTTCCATGTGCTTGGAGAAGGAATCAGTAGTTGGATCCTTAGTTGATCCATTTTTCTTCTGTTCTTTTGGAGGAACACTTGATTCACCTTGCATTTTCTCTTGTGCCTTACTTCTTTTGCATGAAGCATTCGAGGAGACATCACAAGCATTTTTAGAGATGAAGACACACTCATTTTCTAACTCACTATCCACACCAAAATAGTCATCTTCAACCATATTCTTCATTGCTTCATGAGCTTCAGAAGCTGCTTTGGCTGCTGCAAGTGTTAAGTTCTCCCTTTCTAAAGCTTCCACAGATTCACTTGCGAATTCTGCTCCAGCACCAATTGCTTGATCCTTCCTAAAAATGATTGCTAGCTGATTAAAGTAAGGGAATTGCTTGTTTCTAAGTCCAGCGGCCTCTTTGTGACTCTGCAATATAAGTTATTAGTAACATTGCACATAAAAACATAATTGTAAAATTTCTACTAGAGATGAATTGAATATTACCTTCAACCAAGAATACCATACACCATCCTCACAGTTTACACATTTGTTTGCATCATCTCATCCAAACCCATATTTGCTCATCATCTCCTTTAGTTTTCTAAATTGTGATTTAAGTGTCCTCATTCAAGATTTAATATGATGATCACCCATGATTTTGTAGTTGGGTATCTTTTCAGCTATCGATTTTTGTAGTTGACTCAAATATCCTGTCTTGAAGGCATTATCTGCTCTCCAACCTTGGTTCATAAGCTCCGAGAAACATTCAATCAAAATTTTGTCCTCCGCTGGAGTCCACTGATGGTTATTCCTCTTGTTCGTCATTACACTTGCTTGACTTGTTAAACTCTCCATATATAAGAAATCAAACATTGTCACCACGAAAACTAGTAAGTTTAAAAAAAATACATTTCATAAACAGCATAATAAATTGATAAGTGCTTGAGTAGACATATTTTTATATATGTTTTACATGCATTGAGCATCATTTTTACTATGGTTTATGTCTCATATTGTGTATTTGGTGTTCTTTTATGCATATAGGTTGTGAATGCCTTGAAGAGTAAAAAGAAAGCAAAGATAGGCTATAAAGACACAATGTTGGGAGTTCTTATTCAATTCAAGGACCAAGACACGAGAGCGGTTCATAAAGCGTGGAGATGTGTGCCAACTTCCAAGAAGATTCAAGTCAATTCACTATTTGGAAGGGCACAAAAGGCAGCCACATCTTCATATTCCTTCTCTTTGTGAAGATTGCAAGACCTCTCAAAGATACGTCGATGAAGAAAAAGTTTTATAGCCTACCACATGGACGTGTGCCCGGACATGTGGCCTTAAGAGAAGAGTGTTTTGGATCGCGTTTTTGTGAAAAATCGTAGTGATTTCACGCCGTGGCAATTCTTGCAGCCGTGGGAAATTCCTCGCGCGCGTGGAAAATTCTGCACCACGGGCAGCGTGAGGGCACGTGACGGACGCGATCTAAGGCCTATAAATAGCCCGTTTTGCCCTATTCTTTTCTCATCTTTTGTGCGGCTCTTGAGGGGTGAGACGGCTAGGGGTTATGGAGAGGAGGTCTTTGCGGCTTTGGAGGCGCTTCATCACCAACTTTGACCGATTCCTGCTCCGTCATAGCATCAAGGAAGCCACCGGTGAACTTAACTTCAGAGTGGGTCCTTCAAGACATCGAAGCTCTCCATCAAGGCCATCAGTTCATATATAAGGGGGTTTATTTCTATGGTTTTAATGTACTTTCATTCATTGATGGTGTGTTTTGTATGTTGCTCCATGGAGAGCTAAAACCCTAGAGGGTATTTGGGCTTGTGAACCCTAGGATTCTCATCTTTTGTGGATTTGCTTAGTGTTTCTATTTAATCCGAGTTTGATTAAGTTTTAATCTTGTATTCTCATTGCTTGCTTGTTTAATTAATCCTTGTGGTTGAATGGATTTGCATGATTTCTTACTTTGATGTGAGAGAGGTCTCCATTAGAGTTAGAACTTCAAGGTTAAAGATGGTTGAGAGGGTGAGTCATGAGATAGTGGATCGAGTGTCCCCTCTCCCTTCCGATTGAGTGTATTCTATCTCCGTTCCTTAAGTTCTATGCACCCATATTTGGTGTGAGGCGTGAGATTGAGAGATTTCTCCGCCGGGACCTTGTAGTGGGTTAGGATCCTTCGCCGGGAATTAGGGTTGGATCAATCTTTATGAATCGGATACAACTCTTGGAATCCCTAGAGTGCTTTGCAATCATATGTGGTGTGAGGTGTTGAGATTGAGCGATTTCTCCACCGGGACCTCGTAGGGGACTAGTATCGGTGATCGGGAGGCCAGATCCGATTATATTTGGATTTCCACGACTTAACTGACTCATCATAGAAACACTTTGCTTATTCGGTACCTAATACCTGAATCCTAGGGGGAGCATTGCCCGAATACCCCACTTTTACTGATTGAGATCTCCATCCATTTAACCCTTGCATATTTGTCTCCGGTATTCATTTCTTCGCACATTAGATCACCACACCTTTCCATTTATCATTAGCTTAGAAAGTAGAGAAAAAGTTAGTATTAGTAGCCATGTTCCCTATGGATTCGACTACCCACTCACCTGGGTAATTATTACTTCGACACCCATGCACTTGCGGTTTATACGCATATTCAGGCCAGCGTGTCA